>NC_072466.1:700421-751261 GCF_027596085.1 Anoplopoma fimbria | reverse complement strand
CAAACTGTTGGGGTCAAAGTCTTTCTGGGAAAAACAACATTTCATATGTTTGACACAAAGTAGTACAGCTTGTTAAAAGAACACTTCTTCTCGTGCAACGTCTCCTCATACAACAGTTGGTATGATATGTTACGAAAAGTTATTCCTCATTTTTCTTGGTTTTATTACAAAAGCCAGCAACACAAGTCAATTTCTGCTTGTTACGTGTAAACAGTATTTTCAAAATAGAATTGGTAAAATAATTAAGTCAGGTTTAGTAAAATATTGTTTGGGATTAAATAACTAGAGAAGTGATCTTATTACGTGACTGCCACAGCCTGACCTCAGTACTCCTGCCCTCTGGTGGCTTTGCAGGTTGTGGGGGTGTGTCCTCCCAGAGCTGACCTGCATGTGTCAGCACCTGCAAATAATCAAGCCAATCAGGATCCTCATTTAAGCCTCAGTCCCCCTCAAGCCTGTGCCAGATTGTCTTGTGTTCACGCCAAGCTCTCCAGCATTGTTTCCAAACCTACCATTTTTCCAGGCCTTGTTTACCTGTCAGTGACTTTGCTTTCTCCCCTAGACAAAGCTGATTTTTGCCAAGCCCTTGCCTGTACTTCTGCCTCCCTGCCTGACCCTTTAGATTCTGACCTCGGACTGCTCTGTGCCTTAGCCTCTGCCTTAGCCCTTGCCTGTGCCTCTGCCTGATCCTTGTTTAATTTTCATTTTTTGCCATTAAAGCTCTCCTAAGAGACTTTTTCTGTGTCCGCTTTTGAGTCCTTCCAAGGTTGCTTGACAGAACAATCTGGCCAGCATGGACCCAGCGGACATGAAGCAACTGCAAGCTGCAGTGCGTGACCAGGGAGCCGTGCTGGGATCCCACCAAGATGGCCTACAACAGGTTATCCAAGACCTGTCGTCTCTCTCTGCTTCTGTCCATACCCTAACCACTCAAATGCAGCAGTCAAGATTGGATGGGGCCCCGGCTGGACCCGGCCCCTTCCATCCCACTCAGCCTCCTGCCAGGGAACCTAGCGGTCTACTCTGGGTTGTCACGGTTCAGGTCCACTGCAATATCCTCACCAAACACCATATCTTGAGTTGGGAGAACCTCATTAAATTCACTGATGTGTGTCTGGTTTTTAAAACATTACATGGTTTGGCCCCGCCTCCACTCTGTGATTTTATGAAACAAAGCAGCAGACGCACTAGATCTGCTTCAAGAGATGATTGTGTCATTCAACATAGGTCAAGCTCTTTTAGCAAATCTCCATTCTCTGTGAAGGCAGCACACTCGTGGAATGCTCTGCCATCACACACACTCTAAGAAAAGAAAACTTGAGAAAACTTAAAAAAGTAAAGCAACCAGCTGCAAAGCCTTTTTGAGTTTACTCAACTCAGGGCTAATGTGTTGTGTCAACTTAGGATAAGAAGTTCACTCAAAGTGCCATCTTAAATTTGTCAAACTTAACATCACTATTCAGACCTACTTATGTACTTAAGTTAAGAATACTTAAAATATTGCATTTGAAACTCACATCTACTCATGTACTTAAGTTAAGAATACTTAAAATATTAAATTGGAGAAACTTGAAATGGTGTGTTCTTATATATTGGAAACATACATCAGCAGCACTGAACATTTTTTGTTGAGGGAACCTTACTTTAAACTTAAAATGTTTTGTTACTCAATTTCACTGCCCGTTAGTTGAGTATATGTAGCCTTCATTTTTATTCAATTAGAAATATACAGTTTTGTTCGGAAAAGCCAATAGTTAAAGAAAACAAAATCATCCTCAAACACGAAATGTTTAATAACAATTAGGAAAAGTTTGCTTGTAAAACAATATTAACGTCTGTCAATTTCTGTGTCAACATTTGAATAGTATACAGCAGAGGCTCAATATACATAAAAATCTATATTGCCAGAACCCCATTTTAAATCAAATGACAGCAACTAAAGTTTTGTCATGTAAAAACTTAATCAAAACAAAAACAACATGTGTCTGCATGGCACTATGTGGCAGTAACAACAATAAACAAAAACAAATCTTAAATTATAATACACCTAAAGTGCAGGACCAGAAATGGATAGTTCAGCTGTACTATACAAAGTAGTAAGGTGAATAATAAACTTAATAAACATATAATACTTAAGAATGTTCTTAAGTTAAGAACACTTAAGGAGACATTAGCCTAAATCAAGCAGTGAAAAAAAACAGCACTGACCAAAGGTGCCATGGATAAAACATTAAAGTACTTTACACCAAAATGTGTGTAGTTACTAGACAACATATTGGGAACGAATCAGGAACAACCTGATTGTTGATGAGTCTTTAAGAAATACTTCCAAAATAACTTTATATTCACCATTGTGTGTTATCCTAATCCTATATGAACTGACAATAAGAAAAAGAATCAACAACAGTATGTGGCCTGCCAACAAAGTGAAAACTGAAGTAGCTTAAGAACTGTTAATAAGATGCAAAAACAACCATTTACCACAAGTTATGCTTTCTAGAGCATACACGGTACCAATGCTGGTACAAATATTCTTTCATTATGGCCACAGTTCAATATGAACATTTCAACAATTCTACAAATATTCGTCGCACTGAACAATGAATACAATGAACATTGGCCTTTAGAAACTTTATTGACCATTTTGGTCAACTCATACCATCCGCATTTGGTCAGGTTAGCGACATTTCAGTCCCTAATGTAAATCTAGCCAAGATCATAGGCTTTTTAACATGCCAGGCTACTTCAGCAAATTGTTCTTTAAGGCCTGAACCCGGGCAGAGCACTGGGTCCCAAAGTTCATGAACACGTTTTGAATGACCTCAAAGGTGTACCTTAAGTCCTTCGGATAATCCAGGTTCAGAGCATAAATTAGTCCAAACAGAAGGGCAAATGCAGTTGGGAAGTCGCATAAATCATCCAGGACAATCCGCTCCTCAACAACCAAGGCAATGCTTATAGTTGTTGGACTTGAGCGGACCGTCCCAACGTCATCTTCAACCACTGTGAGTATGCAACTCCCTTGACACAAATTTCCTCCGGGTCTGTATTCTACAGAAAAACAAGCATACAGAGACTATTATAAATATTCACCCCCTCTTTAAGGTTTTCATTTTTTTCCTCCCATTCCCTAACAATACAATTTAAAAGTAAAAAAAGATTTATTTATTTTTTTGCTGCAGATTTAAAAAAAAAAAATAATAATATATATATACACCATTGAGAAAGTGATCGATGACAAGTTGGCATTTGTGTTTTCTTGCTCAATGTGAGACCTTAATGACATTACACATTAGTCTTACCAGACATGTCTTCAGAAAGCCGTCCGGCTTGTCCCTCACGAAGAAAGGTAGACCTTTTAGAGCTGCAGTCTTTCTATGTGCAAGCACATCTGTTGTCTGAAAAATACAAAATGAAGATTAAAAATATCATATTGCCTAAATAAAATCGTTTGTCTCACACCTTTACCCAATTGACAATTATAATGCAAAAATTCAATGTAAACTATAAAAGACGTCCAGCATGTATTTTTGTAGTTCTTAAAAGTGGAAAGTAGCAACCACATCATATTTAGCAGCAAATATCCAAACCTACCCATATTACATGAATATAAGTGTCACCAGGCTGCACGGTGGTGTAGTGGTTAGCACTGTCGCCTCACAGCAAGAGGGGCCAGGGTTCAATTCCCGGGCTGGACAACCTTCTGTGTGGAGTTTGCATGTTCTCCCCGTGTCAGCGTGGGTTCTCTCCGGGTTCTCCGGCTTCCTCCCACAGTCCAAAGACATGCAGCTTAGGTTCATGAAGACTCTAAACTGCCCGTAGGTGTGAATGTGAGTGTGAATGGTTGTCTGTCTCTATATGTCAGCCCTGTGACAGACTGGAGACCTGTCCAGGTGAACCCTGCCTTCGCCCATTGACAGCTGAGATCGGCTCCAGCACCCCCGCGACCCTTAACTGGATAAGCGGTTACGGAAGATGGATGGATGGATAAGTGTCACCATAACAACAGTACAGTACAATATGCTTCCTTTCATTCTGTCCATTTTATAATTGATGTCTTGTGTCACACTAAACTGTTGTGAAAATGCCCCTTACAGTTTTGGTCCCACTTCAAATCTAATTGAGGATTTACTTCCTACTTATTGATTACCTGTTCGTCGAAGTTGTCTAGAAGGATCCTCATGTCCTTTCCAAGTGTTCCGCTTCGTTTTCTGTACAGCTTAATAAGCTGCGATGAGTGTGCATCCAATGATGACAGGAAGGTCTTCTTCAGGTCCACTCGAGTTATTCTGAAGAACTCTGCACAGATCTAAGAAAGGTGACAGTTTTCATGGACATGCTCAATGTCCAAAACTATGGCAAACTGAAATCTTATGTACAATTGACTTAAACCTTTGAAATGATTTACAAAAGGGAGAACATTTGAAAAATATCTAGTTAACACATTAAAAAGATACCAACCTGTTCTTGTAAAAACAACCCAGGCCACCTCTCCATGACATCGGCAACAAGTGGTTCTTCATCCACTATTTCCTTCCTCCGCAGAGAAAAAGTCATTTCCATTTTGTAGTCAATGAAATGTGCCGTTCACTTCAGGTTTACTAGACTGTTTATGTACTCTTGAAAGGTGGGATTTCAACGCACCAGTTGTCTTGAAGGTGCAGATGCAGTCTGCATACAGAGTTATTATGGTGATGTCTCGTCTGTAGTGCTTGAGGAGAACATCTTGACTGGGATGGGAAAACTTGCACTCCTTGCACTGCATCCAAATCCTATGAAGCAAGGAAAGATAATAAAATGTCAACAATGTGCATAATTGTCAAAAATGCACCAAATGTAAGAGCTTCACGTCCCCGTTTTTTTTAAATTGCACAAAATAGGCAATACTGAAAGCAAAGTGGCTGCTAAAGCCATCCACACTAAGGAAGCAGCAACATGTTAACATGTAAAGACAAAGCACACGTGATAACACGTTCTGCACATGCGTACACATCAGTAACGTTAGCTTTGGTACAGACATTTACTTTAATACTGTAATACTTTAATACTGTAATACTTTAATACTTTAATACTGTAATACTTTAATACTTTAATACTGTAATAGTGCTAAACCGATAGCCGCGGGTCGCTGTGCTAAATTACACATGACGTCATGAAAACGGGAAAAGGCGGGACGGGTCCGTCACGTTGTAAACAATCCTGTTTCAATGTTAACTGTTGTATTAAAAGAATAACACGTTAGCTGACCTAGCAGTTAGCTAACTCACTGAAGAACAGCAGCCTTACCTGGTTCATGTGTTGTGGAGGCAGAAGGCATTCTGCAGCAACATGCAGAAGAAGAGCAGCGGAGTGGACTTGCTATCTGTTACCGAACTTTCTGAATTTCAAAGTGCGCATGCGCAGTGGTAGACGTTCTCTCTCGTCTCTTCACTGAGCGTTGTGAACACACAGACTTTCTGTTAAGGTCATGGACTTTCTGTTAAGGTCATGGACTTTCTGTTAAGGTCATGGACTTTCTGTTAAGGTCATGGACTTTCTGTTAAGGTCATGGACTTTCTGTTAAGGTCATGGACATTCTTACACATTAAGATTCAGGTAGAAAAGGAAGATGTCAATCAAATGATATCTGAAAAAATAAAGTATCTAAGCAGAATAATAAACAATGGTATCAAAAAGTCAATGGATCTTAAACAGGGGCTACAGAAAACAATTATTATTTATTTGATTGTATTTATTTTATTATTTAAAATATAAGACTAAAGTAGTGAACTCAAGTCACACGTGTGTTTTTACTCATGTAGTGGCCTTAGTTACCTCAGCAGATGCCCAAACCACTATCCAAAGTTTTCTCCACTTAACATTTTCAGTGGATGGCGCTTCTTATTAGTAAACTTGACATTGTGGGTTAGTTCAACTTTTTTCAAAGGTATTTGCTGACCCAACTTTGAAAAAGGTGTAAGGATAACAATTTTGCATACGCACAAACAACACATACAAACATTCAAACATGGCCTTAAGGAATGGCTTGTTGCCAATCAGGCGTGCAGGCATTGATGTACTGACTGTCCTGCCTGCTTGTTTCGCCTATATGTGCATTTGTCTTGTTTTTTGTCTATTTTCCATTTTGATGTGTATGTTGTGTGTCTCAGTGTTGTATATGTGCTTGTACTGTAGGTGTGTTTGTTCTGCCTGACGCATGCTGCAGCCTGTTATGTCTGCTCTGCTCTAGTGTCTTAAGTACACTTTGCTTATATGTGCATTGGTTTTGTCTATATGCTACTGTCTGTTTATCTATGCATTTTAATTCTACATTGGCCAGGGGCCAGCCGCTGCAGCACCCGCCCCGTGGACGGGTGGTGGAAGGAAGGTACCTCCCCCTCCACCCAGCTGCACTAGAGGGAACATCAACCGGGCCCAGGAAATCAAGAAGATTGGGGGCACCTGGGGAACGAGGAGAGAGGAGCTTTAAGGGCGGGAGAGAGGAAGAGAGAGGGAGAGCACATGGCTGGAAGGAGCGCGGAAAGCACATGTGGACTGGAGGACTGCCAAAAGGAGAGGACAGAACCCGACGAGGAAGGGCTGGACCAGGAGGACCCGCGCCCTTATTCCCGATTACGGAAGAACCTTAGTTTGTATAAGATTTCCCTTTTTGTGATTCCCGATTACGGAAGAACCTTAGTTTGTATAAGATTTCCCTTTTTGTGATTCCCGATTACGGAAGAACCTTAGTTTGTATATGATTTCCCTTTTAGTTTGTATATGATTCCCGATTACGGAAGAACCTTAGTTTGTATATGATTTCCCTTTTGTGACCGGACTCCCAATAAAACCCGTTGCACCGCAACCCTGCTTCTTTCCTTAATTCCCGAATCCCCGCCGCCGACGAAGGGGGTTGCCACAGTGGTGGAGAATGCGGGCAACGCGATCCCTGGACTTAAACACAACCCAGACCACGATGGAGCACGCCGACCAACCCGCCACGAGGGACGAGGAGATAGACATCCTACGGAGATGTATGGTCCGAATGGCCGAGCAGCTCGCTCGGGGTCCTGCATCCGCCGCCCCCACGAAGAGGCTTACCAAGATGGGACCGGACGACGACGTAGAGGCGTACCTTGAGGTGTTCGAGCGGACCGCGGACCGTGAACAATGGCCAGCGGACCAGTGGGGCCACATCCTAGCGCCCTTCCTGACCGGGGAAGCTCAGCGCGCCTACCGGGATCTCCACCCCCAAGAGGCGGGGCATTACCCGACGCTCAAGCGGGCCATCCTCGCCCATTATGGACACAGCCTCCCCGCCCAGGCGCAGCGCTACCACGACTGGAGCTACGAACCGCTCGGCTCAGTGAGAAGCCAGATTTCCCAACTCGTCCGGCTGGCCGAGCGGTGGCTCGTAGAAGGCGACGGCCCCCCTCTGCTGGATCGGCTCGTCATAGACCGCTGCATCCGATCTCTTCCCCCGGCGCCAAACGCTGGGCCTCCGGGAACCAGCCCCGAACGGTGAACGATCTCGTGGAGCTCCTCGAGAACCATCAAGTAACCCAGCGGCTTTGCGGAGGAACAGCCCCGCCTCCCGGAGGGGGAGCCGCGGACCGAGCGACGCGGACGGAGGACAGAGACCCCGCGCTCCCAGACACCGGTCGTCCGAGGCCCCGCCTACCCGGCTCAAAACACCGTGGCCCGCAGAGGCCCCGCCCCCCCGACTCCGAGAGAGAAGTGGAGGTGCTACACCTGCGGCCAGGAGGGCCACCTGGCCCGCCACTGTCCCGGCGCAGGGGACGTGTCAATGCCCACGGCCAGTCCGTCCGACCAGAGGGGAGGAGCCTGCCTCCGCACCACCTGCTGGTCACACGAGAGGACCGTCTCGCCGAGCCTGCCGGTACGGGTGGGACGGCGCGACACCCATGCCCTCCTGGACTCAGGGAGCGTGGTCACCTTGATCCGGCCCGACTTAGCCTGTGGAACGCCCGGGCAGGACGTGGAGGTGGGCTGCATCCACGGACAGACGGAAACATACCCCACCAACCACATCACAGTACAAACCCCGAAGGGGACCTTCACGGTCCAGGCCGGGGTAGTGCCCAACCTACCCATGCCCCTGTTAATTGGACGCGACTGTCCCATCTTTGGACGACTGTTGGGGGCGGAGCTTCGCCCACCCAGACCCCAACATCCAAGGACGAGACCGCGCCAGCTACGAAGCCGACCCGTCTATATGGCAGGCCAACCCCCGCCATCCCCGACTGACTCCGACGAGCCTCCGCAGAGACCCGCGAGAGAGGTAGGACGCCGGCCTCACGCCTCGTCCACGGAATCCCTTCCCCCCGGGGACACCGGGCACGATGACTGCCTCCGAGCCGATACCCCCACCAGAGGAGAGTGAGAGCCCACCCCTCATCGACTTCTCCGACCTCCCCCTGGCCGTTGAGGGGCGAGCGGACAGGGGCGGACGGTTCGCCACCGCCCAGCTGGAGGATGACTCCTTAAGACACGCCTGGGGACACGTGCAAACCCACAAGGGACTATCACGGGACTCGGTGAGTCGCCGGCAGTACCCACATTACAGCACACGGGGAGGGTTACTGTATAGGGTAAGTCAGAGGGGGGGAGAGGAGGTGGAACAGCTGATCGTTCCACGGTCCTATGTTAGCAAGGTGTTGTACATGGCCCACTCACACCTCCTAGGGGCTCATCTGGGGATGGATAAGACCAGGGACCGGGTGTTAGATAGATTTTATTGGCCAGGGGTAAAGAAAGACATAGAGGACTACTGCCGAGCCTGCCCCGAGTGCCAACGTACCGCCCCTAGACCGTCCGTACGGAATCCCCTCATACCCATGCCCCTGATCGAGGTCCCCTTCGACAGACTAGCATTAGACATCGTAGGCCCCCTCCCCAGAACTAGCCGAGGTCACCGCTACATACTGGTCATGGTAGACTACGCGACCCGCTACCCAGAGGCCATACCTCTCCGCGCCGCCACAGCCAAGGCAGTGGCAAGAGAGCTAATGACGTTATTTAGCAGGGTGGGAATAGTTAGGGAGATCTTGACAGATCAAGGCTCCTGCTTTATGTCCCGGGTGTTAAAGGACCTCCTCAGTCTGTTACAGATCCGCCACCTCCGGACCTCCGTCTACCACCCCCAGACCGACGGACTGGTAGAGAGGTTTAATCAGACCTTAACGCATGCTGAAAAAGGTGATGGAGGTCGATGGAAAGAACTGGGACCAGCTACTCCCTCACGTCCTGTTCGCCATCAGGGAGGTACCCCAGGCCTCCACCGGCTTCTCCCCGTTCGAGCTACTCTATGGGAGACGACCGAGAGGGCTCCTCGACATCGCCCGGGACGCCTGGGAGAGCCAACCATCATGACCATCATCGAGCACGTGGAGCAGGTGCGGGACAGGATGGCGCAGGTGTGGCCCGTGGTCCGGGAGCACCTTGGACGAGCCCAGCAAGCCCAAGCTCGGGTGTACAACCGGGGGGCCCAGCTGCGCACCTTCGACCCGGGCGACCAGGTCCTCGTCCTCATCCCGACCTCTGAGTGCAAGTTCCTGGCCAAGTGGCAGGGACCCTATGAGATCATCGACCGGGTGGGCGAGGTCAATTACCGGGTACGGCAACCGGGGAGACGCAAGACCACCCAGCTGTACCACATCAACCTGCTGAAGCGGTGGCAACCACTGACCACGCCGCGGGATCCAACTCTCCTGACGCTGGCCGCTCGACTGCCCCCTCCAGAGGTCCCAATGGGGGAGCTGCTGAGCCCGAGCCAGACACAGGACATGCGGGACATGGTGCTCCAACATCTGGATGTCTTCTCAGAGCGACCCGGCAGGACCACAACCGTCAGCCACGACATCCGGACGGAACCGGGAGTCAGAGTCCGCCTCCGGCCCTACCGCATCCCGGAAGCACGGCGCGCCGTCATCAGAACAGAGGTCGCCCGCATGCTGCAGATGGGGGTCATAGAGGAGTCCCATAGCGCGTGGTCCAGCCCAGTGGTTCTGGTACCCAAACCAGACGGGACCTACCGGTTCTGCAATGACTTTCGCAAACTGAACGAAGCGTCTGCTTTCGACGCCTACCCTATGCCAAGGGTAGACGAGTTGATAGAGCGACTGGGCCCGGCCAGGTTCATATCCACCCTAGACCTCACGAAGGGATACTGGCAGGTCCCCCTCACCAAGCGGGCCCGGGAGAAGACGGCGTTCGCCACACCAGACGGGCTATATCAATACACCGTCCTCCCGTTCGGGGTGCATGGGGCACCCGCAACCTTTCAAAGGATGATGGACCGGATCCTACGGGCCCACAGAGAATACGCTGCCGCGTATATAGATGACATCGTAATACACAGCAGCACCTGGACCATCCATCTCCACCACCTCCGAGCCGTCCTGGGGGCGCTTCGAACCGCCGGCCTCACGGCCAACCCCAAGAAGTGTCGCCTGGGCCTGGAGGAGGCCTCCTACCTGGGCTATCAAGTCGGGAGGGGCTGTGTGAGACCCCAGGACGAAAAAGTGCAAGCCATCCGGACCTGGCCCAGGCCAACCACCAAGAAACAGGTGAAGTCCTTCCTGGGACTAGTCGGGTACTATCAGAGGTTCATCCCTGCGTTCGCAACACTGGCCAGCCCCCTCAACGAGCTAACCCGGAGGACTCTACCCGACCGAGTGAAGTGGACGGAGGAGGTTGAGGAAGCCTTCTCCCACCTACGGCAGGCTCTCTGCACCGAGCCCGTGCTCATCACCCCGGACTTCAGCCTCCCCTTCGTGGTACACACGGACGCGTCTGAGGTGGGGCTGGGAGCCGTTCTATCTCAGGTCCGGTCAGGAGAGGAGCATCCGGTGACCTTCATCAGCCGGAAGCTCCTGGCCAGCGAAAGGGCCTACTCAACGGTGGAAAAGGAGGCGCTGGCAATCAAGTGGACCCTAGAAAAGCTCCGTTACTACCTCCTCGGTCGGAACTTTAGCCTGGTCACCGACCACGCCCCCCTAAAGTGGATGGCAACGGCCAAGGACACCAACGCCAGGGTGACGCGCTGGTTCCTGGCCCTGCAAGACTACCGCTTCCAGGTGGTTCATCGACCCGGAAGGGCTCACGGTAACGCCGACGCACTGTCCCGAAGGGACGCCTGCCTAGGGCTAACAGGAGGAACCCCCGGCTTGCTGCTGAGGATGGGGGTGTGTGGCAACCCCACGCCATTGGCCAGGGGCCAGCCGCTGCAGCACCCGCCCCGTGGACGGGTGGTGGAAGGAAGGTACCTCCCCCTCCACCCAGCTGCACTAGAGGGAACATCAACCGGGCCCAGGAAATCAAGAAGATTGGGGGCACCTGGGGAACGAGGAGAGAGGAGCTTTAAGGGCGGGAGAGAGGAAGAGAGAGGGAGAGCACATGGCTGGAAGGAGCGCGGAAAGCACATGTGGACTGGAGGACTGCCAAAAGGAGAGGACAGAACCCGACGAGGAAGGGCTGGACCAGGAGGACCCGCGCCCTTATTCCCGATTACGGAAGAACCTTAGTTTGTATAAGATTTCCCTTTTTGTGATTCCCGATTACGGAAGAACCTTAGTTTGTATAAGATTTCCCTTTTTGTGATTCCCGATTACGGAAGAACCTTAGTTTGTATATGATTTCCCTTTTTGTGATTCCCGATTACGGAAGAACCTTAGTTTGTATATGATTTCCCTTTTTGTGACCGGACTCCCAATAAAACCCGTTGCACCGCAACCCTGCTTCTTTCCTTAATTCCCGAATCCCAAATCAATAAATACATGAATAGAATAAATAAAATAAAATAAATGAACAAATACTTAAATAAAATAATAAAATCAATAAATAAATGAATTAAATAAATAAAATAACTACAGTAGCTAACGACTGGACTTCTGCCTCACTAATAAACTAATAAACTACACTCATCACTTGTACTGTTATCAGTAGGTGGCAGAGGGATGGATGAACTGGTGACACACCCAGCAGAGAGAGAGGGAGAGGGGAGCAGGTGAAAGTGAAAGTGTTTTCTGCTGGTATAAATATCTGTATAGTCACTGCGTGCTGAGGTATAAACTGCTCTGTTTAGTCTCTGGACTCACATTCTGCCTTTGACTTCGTCTTCAAGTTCAACAACAGGTATGAGTTTCTCTATGAAGACCGTTTACATGTTTAAACAGCACAGTTCTTATAATTGTTGATTATAATCTTTTTTTACAGAATACAAGAATTATTGTAAAATAAACTGACAAGATTTATCATGAAGTCATTTTGCATCAGTCACAAGTTAATTAATTTTGGTTAAACTTGGGATTGAAAAGTGTGTTTTCTTCACGTTGCAAAAAAGTAAACCGTTTGTCACGGTGACTTGAACACATCAAGTGTGACAAACTTTTCCGTTACAAAACAAAACGAAACTGAAAGTTGTGATATTTCATCAACAAGTTTTTCTTCTACATGTCATATTCAACAATCTGGCCCTGAATAAACTGTTCTCTTCAAACAGAATCTGTAAAAACATTCAATTCTGAGCTCCTCAGCTCGACCAGGAAGTCATGATTGTTTCTCCTGAGACCAGCAGGGTTATGAATATGTATAAATACTGGAGCCTCTGTTTTATTTCTACACTGGTAACACTTGTAGATACTTGGAGACATGTTGGATAAATGTCATTTTGCATCAGTCACAAGTTAAAGTTCTAATTGGGTTTGATTTAGTTTCAGTTAAATCCTGTTTTTTGGTTAAACTCAGTAGTTCATCTAGTTGTTATGATTATGTCCTCTCAACCTCCAAAATCCGGCGTCGGGATTGAAAAGTATGTTTTCTTCACATTGCTAAAAAATAAAGCCTTTATCACAGCCAGAGGCCGTAAAGACCGTGGGTACGTCCCAAAGCTCTTATTTCAGCAGCCGATCACACTGATCTGATATAGATCATCCATCCATCCATCCATTTTCCGTAACCTGCTTATCCAGTTAAGGGTCGCAGGGTGCTGGAGCCGATCTCAGCTGTCATTGGGTGAAGGCAGGGTTCACCTGGACAGGTTCACCTGGACGGGGTTCACCTGGACGGGGTTCACCTGGACAGGGTTCACCTGGACGGGGTTCACCTGGACAGGTCTCCAGTCTGTCACAGGGCTGACATATAGAGACAAACAACCACTCACACTCACATTCACACCTACGGGCAGTTTAGAGTCTTCAATGCACCTAAGCTGCATGTCTGTGGACTGTGGGAGGAAGCCGGAGAACCCGGAGAGAACCCACGCTGACCCGGGGAGAACATGCAAACTCCACACAGAAGGTTGTCCAGCCCGGGAATTGAACCCTGGCCCCTCTTGCTGTGAGGCGACAGTGCTAACCACTACACCACCGTGCAGCCCTGATATAGATCATCATCGATGGAATTTCATACCAGAGTGAGGACAGATCACAGATGAGAGAGAGAGAGACAGAGAGACAAAGAGAGAGAGACAGAGTCAAAGAGAGAGAGACAAAGAGAGAGAGAGACAAAGAGAGACAGAGAGAGAGAGAGAGAGAGAGAGATTGTCTGTATTTCAGCAGAAAGACTTTTTACATCATTTATCGTTCTTTCCATTCTGTTACATGAGGGTAATAGTTCCTGAGTGTCGGGTTGATGAGTTATGTAATTCCAATTTACCCCGAAACATTGAGCCTAATAAGTGAATGCCAGTGTTTAGGAAAAAACATAATCATATTCTGGATTATTTAATAATGACATCAGTATGAATACACAGAACACAGTATAAATACTCAGAACACAGTATAAATACACAGAACACAGTATAAATACTCAGAACACAGTATAAATACACAGAACACAGTATAAATACTCAGTATAGATACTCAGAACACAGTATAAATACTCAGAACACAGTATAAATACTCAGAACACAGTATAAATACTCAGTGCATGTCACAGGTGTACTTTAGGACTTTAATACAGTTGGACAGTTGGAATGAGCTTTATTCAGGATTGAACAAACAGAAAGAAACAGGAAACGAGCTGAGTCACGCAGAGAAGTCCAACCGGGAAAACAGCCAACAGCCACAGGAACAGACAGAGAGACCAGGAGGAGCAGAGGCTAGACTAGTGGTCATCATGAGTATTACTGCACTGATGATTACTGTGTCATTATTAATATTACTACAGTGATGATTACTGTGTCATTATTAATATTACTACAGTGATGATTACTGTGTGTCATTAATATTACTACTGTGATGATTACTGTGTCATTATTAATATTACTACAGTGATGATTACTGTGTGTCATTATTAATATTACTACAGTGATGATTACTGTGTCATTATTAATATTACTACAGTGATGATTACTGTGTCATTATTAATATTACTGCAGTGATGATTACTGTGTGTCATTATTAATATTACTACAGTGATGATTACTGTGTGTCATTATTAATATTACTACAGTGATGATTACTGTGTCATTATTAATATTACTGCACTGATGATTACTGTGTCATTATTAATATTACTGCAGTGATGATTACTGTGTGTCATTATTAATATTACTGCAGTGATGATTACTGTGTCATTATTAATATTACTACAGTGATGATTACTGTGTCATTATTAATATTACTACAGTGATGATTACTGTGTCATTATTAATATTACTACAGTGATGATTACTGTGTCATTATTAATATTACTGCAGTGATGATTACTGTGTGTCATTATTAATATTACTACAGTGATGATTACTGTGTGTCATTATTAATATTACTGCAGTGATGATTACTGTGTCATTATTAATATTACTACAGTGATGATTACTGTGTGTCATTATTAATATTACTACAGTGATGATTACTGTGTCATTATTAATATTACTACAGTGATGATTACTGTGTGTCATTATTAATATTACTACAGTGATGATTACTGTGTGTCATTATTAATATTACTGCAGTGATGATTACTGTGTTATTATTAATATTACTACAGTGATGATTACTGTGTGTCATTATTAATATTACTACAGTGATGATTACTGTGTCATTATTAATATTACTACAGTGATGATTACTGTGTCATTATTAATATTAGTACAGTGATGATTACTGTGTCATTATTAATATTAGTACAGTGATGATTACTGTGTGTCATTATTAATATTAGTACAGTGATGATTACTGTGTGTCATTATTAATATTACTACAGTGATGATTACTGTGTCATTATTAATATTACTACAGTGATGATTACTGTGTCATTATTAATACTACAGTGATGATTACTGTGTCATTATTAATATTCGTACAGTGATCATGTGATCAGCGGCTGCCGTCATCAGAAACAGGGAAAGGACGTCTCATTTCCTCGTTTCTCTCTCCTGATGGTTTCTGTTTCATTATCCTAATGGTTTCCTCGTTTTACTCTCTCCTCGCATGGTTTCCTCGTTTCCTCTCTCCTGATGGTTACTCGTTTCCTCTCTCCTCGCATGGTTTCCTCGTTTCCATTATTAATATTCTCCTGATGGTTTCTGTTTCATTATCCTAATATGGTTTCCTGTCATTATTAATATTACTACAGTGATTACTCTCCTCGCATTATTAATATTACTACTCCTGATGATTACTCTTAATCCTCGCATGATTTACTCGTTTCCTCTCTCCTCGCATGGTTTAATTGTTTCCTCTCAGTCCTCGCATGGTTAATATTAGTACGTTTCCTTATTAATCCTCGCATGGTTTCCTGTGTTCATTATTAATGGTTTCCTCTCCTCGCATGGTTTCCTCGTTTATTAATCTCTCGCATGGTTTCCTCATTATTAATCTCTCCTGCATGGTTTTACTCGTTTCATTCTTAATGGTTACTACAGTTTCCTTACTGTGTCATTATTAATATTTCCTCTCTCCTCGCCTGGTTTACTGTTTCCTTATTAATGGTTTCTGATGATTACTGTTCCTCTCTTAATCGCATGGTTTCCTTACTGTTTCCTCTCTCTCGCATGGTTTACTGTTTCCTTATTAATGGTTTACTCAGTTTCCTTCTCCTCGCATGG
This sequence comes from Anoplopoma fimbria, assembly GCF_027596085.1. Lineage (NCBI taxonomy): Eukaryota > Metazoa > Chordata > Actinopteri > Perciformes > Anoplopomatidae > Anoplopoma > Anoplopoma fimbria. Next base: position 735,210 of record NC_072466.1, on the reverse strand, counting down.
TTTCCTCTCTCTCGCATGGTTTCTGTTTCCTTATCCTCGCATGGTTTCCTTGTTTCCTCTCTCCTCGCATGGTTTCCTCGTTTCCTCTCTCCTCGCATGGTTTCCTCGTTTCCTCTCTCCTCGCATGGTTTCCTCTCTCCTCGCATGGTTTCCTCGTTTCCTCTCTCCACGCATGGTTTCCTCGTTTCCTCTCTCCTCGCATGGTTTCCTCGTTTCCTCTCTCCTCGCATGGTTTCCTTGCGTCTCTCCATGCACCCCTGGTGGGTGGGACTAAGACGCAAGTGAGGGAAACGAGGATGCAGTTAAGAGACTTGGGATGTTCCCCATTATGTTCGTGAGATTTTCTTACTGAATCAGTAAATGAACATGTATTGTAAAGCGCTTTGAGAGGTCGTAAGACTAGAAAGGTCCATCTACTGTTTACATTGGAGATTGTTTTTCACTTTGATTTTAATCCTAAAAGCTACAATCAACACGTTTATGTATATTTTTTTCCATTTCAATTTAACAAGTAACAAATAAATACACTGTGATGTAATATAACGTTGATATATTCTATTGCTTTCTTTTTTAGTGGGTGTTCGGTTAAGTTCACCATTTATGACTGAATTTGTGTCTGTTCTACTCTGCAGATATGGGAGGATGGTTCAGTTCACCCCCTCCACCCGATCCACGTAAGATCATTTTTGAAAATAATTTATAAAAAGTTAAACAAATGTTGTATTATCGTTTCATTTCATATGAACATGTGTCCTTTTCAGTTTTTGGTGACCCATGGAGGACAGTAAACTGGGGGTGAGTGTGTCTCTGATTTCCTTGATTTTTTCAAAATACAGTGTATGTCCATTTATAGACCTAAACAAAACTTTTCATGGATATTTTACATCCCTGCTCTACCAAAATATAAACTGCTCCACAAAAACAACAGAGTCTCACAGCAGTTCATCACAAGTCACAAAATAAATCTATTTTTTTAACAGTAGTTTTTTTTTTATGTCCCTCAAAACATTTTATTTAGGCAACAAAACCAACAGTTTTGTTAGGCAACAAAACAAAACCAACAGTTAGGTTTAGGCAACAAAACCACCAACAGTTAGGTTTAGGCAACAAAACCAACGGTTAGGTTTAGACAACAAAACCAACAGTTAGGTTTAGACAACAAAACCAATAGTTAGGTTTAGATAACAAAACCAACAGTTAGGTTTAGGCAACAAAACAAAACCAACAGTTAGGTTTAGACAACAAAACCAACAGTTAGGTTTAGACAACAAAACCAACAGTTAGGTTTAGACAACAAAACCAACAGTTAGGTTTAGACAACAAAACCAACAGTTAGGTTTAGGCAACAAAACCAACAGTTAGGTTTAGGCAACAAAACCAACAACAGTTAGGTTTAGGCAACAAAACCAACAGTTAGGTTTAGGCAACAAAACCAACAGTTAGGTTTAGGCAACAAAACCAACAACAGTTAGGTTTAGGCAACAAAACCAACGGTTAGGTTTAGGCAACAAAACCAACAGTTAGGTTTAGGCAACAAAACCAACAACGGTTAGGTTTAGGCAACAAAACCAACAGTTAGGTTTAAACAACAAAACCAACAACAGTTAGGTTTAGACAACAAAACCAACAGTTAGGTTTAGATAACAAAACCAACAGTTAGGTTTAGGCAACAAAACCAACAGTTAGGTTTAGACAACAAAACCAACAGTTAGGTTTAGACAACAAAACCAACAGTTAGGTTTAGGCAACAAAACCAACAACAGTTAGGTTTAGGCAACAAAACCAACAACGGTTAGGTTTAGGCAACAAAACCAACAGTTAGGTTTAGGCAACAAAACCAACAGTTAGGTTTAGGCAACAAAACCAACAGTTAGGTTTAAACAACAAAACCAACAGTTAGGTTTAGGCAACAAAACCAACAACAGTTAGGTTTAGGCAACAAAACCAACAACGGTTAGGTTTAGGCAACAAAACCAACAGTTAGGTTTAAACAACAAAACCAACAGTTGGGTTTAGGCAACAAAACCAACAGTTAGGTTTAGGCAACAAAACCAACAGTTAGGTTTAGGCAACAAAACCAACAACGGTTAGGTTTAGGCAACAAAACCAACAGTTAGGTTTAGGCAACAAAACCAACGGTTAGGTTTAGGCAACAAAACCAACAACAGTTAGGTTTAGGCAACAAAACCAACAACAGTTAGGTTTAGGCAACAAAACCAACAACGGTTAGGTTTAGGCAACAAAACCAACAGTTAGGTTTAGGCAACAAAACCAACAACAGTTAGGTTTAGGCAACAAAACCAACAGCTAGGTTTAAACAACAAAACCAACAGTTGGGTTTAGGCAACAAAACCAACAGTTAGGTTTAGGCAACAAAACCAACAACAGTTAGGTTTAGGCAACAAAACCAACAACAGTTAGGTTTAGGCAACAAAACCAACAACGGTTAGGTTTAGGCAACAAAACCAACAGTTGGGTTTAGGCAACAAAACCAACAGTTAGGTTTAGGCAACAAAACCAACAACAGTTAGGTTTAGGCAACAAAACCAACAACACTTAGGTTTAGGCAACAAAACCAACAACGGTTAGGTTTAGGCAACAAAACCAACAGTTAGGTTTAAACAACAAAACCAACAGTTAGGTTTAGGCAACTAAACCAACAGTCAGGTTTAGGCAACAAAACCACAGGAGTCCAGAAATCATTTGCGAGATTTGTCTGCTGAGCTGCTCATTAATATACATTTGTTGTCTGTGTTGTTTCCCTCTCTGAGCAGAGACAAGCAGAAAGCTCTGCAGGATGTAAAGGACTATGAACCTCGGACTGAAGGCCGGCAGCTCAGGATTCTTCTTCATGGACTGGTTGGAGCTGGAAAGTCCAGTTTCATCAACTCCGTCCAAAGTGTCTTACAGGGCAGAATGTGCACCAAGGCTCTGGTTGCTAACACCTCTCATTCCAGTTTCACCAAGAAGGTACACAGGAAGTCTCCGGTTTCCATTTTAAAGGCGCAATAGAGACATGGTTTTCTTTAACTTTTAATAGATTTAAGATTTAGACTTTTCTTGCATTGGTTCCCTATAAGCAGTTCTGTCTGCCAGCAGGTATGATCTCCTTTTACGGTACAAAGGAAGTGCTTCAATGGAAACAGGAAGAGGGTATTGCTTTTGTTTTCCCCACTAGCCATCGGTAGTGTAGCCGAGGGTTATGAGTTGCTCTCATACTTATGAAGGTAATAAAAAACAACATGGGGGTTTTGTCGTCAGAACCAAGAGGAAAAACTCTTTATTTCCTTTGAAACTGAAATGATCTTCTCCACGTAGAAAATCCTTCACTGTCGTTCTTTGCTCTTCTTTCAACGAAGCAATACTCTCCAGTCCTGATAGAACTGTTGCTTTGATATTAGCTATGCTAACGTTTCGGCAGCCGATGTTGTTTAAGAAGAACAATCGTTACTAGGGACGCCCCCCAAAACCCGGTTCTAAAGAGGAACTGGTTCTAAATTTTTCTTAATTAGTTGTCTTTTTTCTCATAAAATAATAAAAGACAATAAGAGTAACGTTAAGAAACCAAACCGAGCGAGCAGTATCAATAAGAGTTCTAGTATCGATGAAGTCCTAACGATACCCATCCCTAGTCGTCGCTCCGTGTCATCTCACACACATAAGCCCCGCCCCCAGCAGCCAGTAGCTCCTCACAGGACTCTGATTGGTCCGTGCTCTGGCTCACCCTGACACAAACGCTTGACTTGAAGCCTGACGTGATGGATCTGTATGTGATATCGGATCCCACGGTTCTTGCGTGATCTCTTGACCTCGCAAGAATCCAGAAATTGGGATTCCTACAGCTGTTAGGCTCGGAGGAAAACTGAAAGCGAAACGGTTATGTCAAGGGACAGCGGCACCAACAATAATACCACTAGGACATGCTAGCAGGGGGTTTTAACTTTGTGTTTCAACTTTAAGTGTTGATGCGTCTCTGTTTGTTCTGTAGCGTTGTTAATGACTACGTTAAAATAAAAATATTGCTTACGTAAAAATTGTGGGGCACCAGTCCTTAATAGGAGAAAATAATAAAAATATGATCAATAATTTGGTAACAAATTATCCAGTCTCAATATCTCAGGCGTAAGTCCTGATTTCAGTGACCTCATAGTTCCAACCTTTTGAATCAATATGACAGACAACGGCTTGGCGATACATGGGTAATTTATTAAAAAGGGAATTAAATGAATGGATGACAGGATTATTAATTAAAGAACAATACAAAACATGAATGAATGGGTTTCAAATAATCAGGCAATATTATATCAAATAGTGAAGAAAAGTTGAGGTCTCCTCTTTCTCCTATCTCTGCTCTATCTGGTCAATCTATATTATTATTCAGAGCTTCTATATCTCCTACATCAACTCTGGATCACAGTACAGTTGAGATGTTCCTACTTTGTGCCGAGGGGTCCGGATGCCTTTTGCGGGTCTCTGCCGTTGCTTCAGCGGTGGTTTCAGCTCTGCCGTCGGACTCTCCGGTCCGTCGGAGGTGAAGAGGGTGGAGTTGAGGGTTCACGGACCGGTGGCTCTCCGCTGGCTCCGCTGGCTCTCCGCTGTCTCTGGGGTTCTCACTCCATCAGCAGGCAAAAGTCTCTGAATTCTTTGTGTCTTGCTTCAAGACGGGCGTTGGATCCGGTCCAGTGTGTGGAGAGGGATGGAGCTCTGAATAGTTTGATAACTCAGACTACTCGTTGATATTCTCCAACTAATCTGGTTTTGGCCTAAACGATAATAATTAAAGTTGATGTCTCACGAGATCAACAGATGTACATTAAAATAAAATAAGGCTTACTTAAAAGAATGATTCTAAGATGCTTAAAGGAGTTTGAGGAAGAAAAGTATTGACAAAAACTGCTGATCTAAAATAAAATAACGGGAGCTTGTGTGAAGCTGCCTAACACTTAACAAGACACCTAACACGGACAAAAACGAAAAGGACAAGAGAGCGAAGAAAGGAAATCTCCTGGTTTTATCTGTTCAGGATAGGTGTCGGGTCCCAGGGTGTGGCTTGATTTTATGGCTTTGTTTTTGCCAAGATTTGGGATTCCTTTGTCCCTAGTGTCGGTGGTCTTGTTTAGTGAATTGACTAATCTAACATTTTAAACAAATGTCCCACGTACTTTTCTTCACTATGAGCTCAATAGACCTTACACACTTGTATGGATGCAGAGATGGGATTTCAGTTACATACATTTGGTATACAGGATTTAACAGAGGTTATGCGTGTCAGATATGTGTTATCACCAATTGACCACTGGAGGGCAATATGGTCACATGATGAGTCCGATCTGAAATATCTGAAAATGAATTTAACTCTGTTTTCCACTCCACAACTACGCGAGAAAGACGCAGTATGCTGAAATCAAATGGGAAATTCTTTGGTTGGGGTTATTGAATGTTTCACAGACTTATGCAGTATTATACAGGGATACAAGGAATAATTGCAGAGATAGGTAGTGTGGATCCTGTTCTCTTGAGCCAAGGAATTTATTGCTTTGACCTCTGTTAGCTTTTTGGTTTAGTTCCTTGCTGTTGTTTACACATACAAACGAAAGGCATGCTTGAGTTCATCCCTTCATGTTTGCTTTTCCCGATGTCACGTTATCAGCTAGAGAGGGGGGGGTTAGGAAGAAGGTTATTCATTGGTTCGTATTTCCCGGGCTGACTTGAGATCTTCCTATCAGCCTGTGGAGTGTCAGAGTTGACGCCTTTTTGGCTGAAGAGAGGGAGCGAAGAATGCTTCGGGGAACAAATGGAGGAGCCTCCATTTTTTAGTTATGCCAGGCTCGTCCAGCCTCGCTACAGTTCAGTCAACACAACTTAAAGCCAGGCAGAACAGGCATCATAACTGCATTCTTCTCCATTTATGGTTCACAGTACACGACCTACCAGTTTGAAAAGGACGGCCTGGACACCTTTTACCCTTTTGTCATCAATGACATGATGGGCATGACAAACAGCAACTACAGAAACAGAAAAGTCCATGTGAAAGATCTCAAGCGGGCGTTGAAGGGACATGTGAAGGACAGTTACACGGTAGAGTTACTGCATTTTAAAACTGACATCATGCAGGTAAAAAACAAAGAACTATGTTTCTGTAGTAATCGTTTGGATTGTCATCTTCTAACTAGATCTGACTTTCATTTTCAGTTCAATCCTGAATCTAAGTTAACGAAGGATGATCCATACTACAACAATGCCCCAAATGTCAACGACAAAGTGCATGTTCTGGTTTCTGTCATCGATGCTGACACAGTAGCTCGGATGGATGATAAAGTTCTGACTGCATTGTGGGAAATCAGAGAGGAGGCTAGTGATCTGGGTGAGGAATCATGTTTATTCTTCTCCACTTTGGGCTTCATGAATCCAAGTGACTCCTTTTATCACCAGACCAGTAGATTATTACCTGGGGACCTCTAGTGGTTCGTCAGTGATCTTAAGAACGCTTCCTTGTCAATTAAAAATGAAAAACTGTACAACAAAGTACCGACCCTTATATATTTTATTATTTCAGTCCCTTGCGAATCACCATCTCTGTGATTTGAGATGCAATTTGAAAAAAAATAATGTTTGCAAGGTTTCTAGTTTGATGCTGCGTTGAGAATTAAACATTTAAGTTTTAACAACTTTTTGGCAGCAAATTCAGGAGGCTGATCTGGCTACACAGCATGGAGACCCATTCACACCAGAGAAGGGGCTCTTTTTGAACATTTTATAGGTATAAAAAGGCCTATAAAATATAATATTTACAATATTGAATACTCATATTACATGTTTTTAATAATATTAAGTGAAATCCCATGTTCCCCTGGTAATAGTCCCATTCAAACAGGGCTTTAACGGGACACTACCCCAAATACATTTAAGAATCAAACACCCTGCTCCCGTTGGTTTCTTAATAGTTTTCGCAGCACCTGTGGCCAGTTTGGATAAATGTCCAATGTAATAGGTTCATGTTAAAGCTGGAGTGCAGTAGTTTTTAATATAAATGATCGTCCTTTACGTTCACGGATTTGCCCAGGGGAACTTATTTTGAACAAATCTGTCCGACATAAAATGACCAGTTTTACAGCCGATGTTTGTACTTATTCAAGAAAGAATAATGAATAATACTTACATATATGACATTTTTCATCCGGCAGAGCTTCCACAAGTAGCCATCTTCACCAAAATTGATGTGCTCTGCCCTGAGATCAAAAAAGATGTGAGGAATGTCTACAAGAGCAAGGAACTGAAGAAAACGGTATATTATTATTATTATTATTACTTGAAATGGAATATAGTTTTGTATTTCCAGTATTTATTTACAAAGCGCTATTCTGTAATCTATGAACTGAGATTTAACTGATTTTTAAACACAGATGGAGAAGTTCAGTAAAGAAGTTGGCATCCCAATGAACTGCATCTTCGCCGTGAAGAACTACCATGAAGAAGTCAAGCTCAACAATGACACCGACGCTCTAATCCTGAGCACACTGAGCTGCATCATCAACTCTGGAAATGACTTCCTCCAAATGATAGATGTTGAGGAATGATTCTTAAATGCATGACTGGCAGTTTAAGTGAATATGCACATGTCCATCTAAAACATTGATTTTGACTCTTTTAAATTCTGCCACCTGCGAGCCTCAGAGCTTCACCGCTGAATAGCAGGTATTAACACAAAGCCAATGGTTGCATTGTGGAAGTATGTGGACCAAATTAAGTAGTAATGTATACACTGCTATTTAGTTACTAAACTTCTTCTTTTTCACAATTTCATCATTTAAGCTTCTAAGAAATCAATTGCTTTGAACAGGCTTTAGATTTAAGCCCTGTAGTTCAAATGTTATAGCTCACTTAACATTACTCTCCTTGCTGAAGTTAGCCATGCTAACACTTACAGTACAACATACAGTAGCCACTTAGCATTTGCTTTTTAGCTTGCAAAATTAGCTGTGAAGATATGTAATATGACTAATACTAGATTAACATAGTAATACTTATTGGTAATTGTACATTTAACGCTCCTTTGCCATCAACTGGTGTCCCACAGGGCTCTATACTGGTCCCAATTCTGTTTAGCATGTACATTAATGATCTTCCTTCTGTGTGGAAAAAGTGATATATCTTAACTTTTACTCACATTAAAACTACAGAAGAGGTTGCCACCAAGCTGACAGATGTTGAAGGTCACATCCTGACTTAACCAATGTTCTTTGCAATCGAATGTGTTGAGAACAGTTTGTATGTTTTTCTCCAAAGGCCACAGCCGAGTTGTAGAGCGAGATGTTCTCATCTCAGGAGAGCAACTACAAACTGTCCCAGAAAACAAATATTTAGGAGTACACGTAGATTTAAACCTGAACTTCAAAACTAACATAAAAAAGGTCATAATAAAGTTATGACATCAGTAGCTTCCCATCAACCGAGGCGGCTAAACTGTACTTCCAATCAGTGGTTGAGCTATTCCTTGTTATTGGATAATAACCACTGTATTGTTTATGTTTTTATCACAATGTAGTATATTCTTAACTAGTTCATGTATCGTATCATAGTTATTATTCCAGGATGCCTAACAGCATCAGGCAAAGGCACTACCGATGAAAACTAGCCTTCAGCTAACTCAGGTGCATTTACATTTGTCTGAATGTTGTCCTTTTTCAAATAAATAAATTGAATTAACAGCAACAGAATTAATGTCAATCGTCATTAATGTTATATTGTCGTAATTGTTAACTGTTTCAACGTCAAAAACTGGTACACATTAGCTGGATCCTCTCAGTCCAGCTGAACCATGTCGCAACAGTGACGTTGACTCGCTGATCCTGAGCTCACTGAAAAGCATCATCAACTTTGGAGAAGACTCCATCGACTTCGATGAGAGTCAGTCTGAATGCTTAAACTGAAATGTTTGAACGCAGCATATATAGACCGTATTTCAGGACGTCAGAATAACGATCTGCAAGAATTCCAGAGGGATCTTGTAAATTATTTCATTACACATTGCTTTCACTTTATAACCCCTGGAAACTTGCCTTAAAATCTTCAGTGTTTCGCCGCAACATTAAATATGCATGACTGAATAAGCAGCTATTAAAGTATAAAATAAAAATAATGAGGCAAGGCAGGGAAGTCCAGACAGGCAGGGTCGGCAACGGGAAGTCAGTCCACGGGAAATTGCTGGAAGGTCTGGCATGAATGCGGCGAACGATCTGGCAGCGAGTGTGTGACTGACTGGGGTTTAAATACTGCAGGGTGTAGGTGCAGCAGAGTGAGCAGGTGAGAGGGATGGTGCTGATGAGGTGGGCGTGGTAGACAGGTGCACTGAGTAATACTGATTAGGTGAGTGATTGGTGGTGAGAGAAGGGGCTGGGCTGTGACTGACTGTGAGCTGGGAGTGGCCAGAGTGAACTGAGAGACAGAGTGACAGGGAATTGAGAGAGCTAATGACATGAGTGTATGGAAGAAGAACTGTGACATCTACTGTGTACATTGGAGATTGTTTTTCCCTTTGATTCTAATACTAAAAGCTTAAAAACTGTTTTACATTTTGGGTTATATTCAAATCTGCTGCTTACAATCACTGTGAGTGCTGTCAGACAACTAAACACAAATTCACATGTTGGTGTCAGTGATGATGGCGCCGAGGTAAGAAGGTCCTCCGTTATCACTACAATTGAATATATAACTCATGTCAATCAATTCTCAAATGTAATGATTCAATCATATTAAAGAGTTTTCCTCTAGCTGCCCAACTTGATTCAAAGTAACCCAATTTGGCTAAAAGAAACGTCCAATCTGGCAACATAGTGCACAGGTTCAACCAGCAGGGGCTGTCAATGATTCTCCTGGTTCTGGAGGTCGGGAGTTCACATGAGTTTGGGTTTTATGTTGGCTGTTTATTTAATGGGGGTATTTATTCAGCTTTTCTTTCATCTTGCTCTAGATCTGCGTTTAAGCTGCATTGAAACTTTTCCCGTCCCGACACAGATACCGGGTCTCTGTATCGGCAGACAGGGAGTACGATCCGATAACCGTGTTTAATCAATACGCTCTATCATACTTTTATGTTTAAGGAAACATTAGGCTCGACTTAAACGTTGATTCACTAACTTCGTAAAACAAAATGTAACAAATAAAAACATTGATATTAATATACTTTATTAAAATACTGGTATCTGATACAAGATCGGCCCGTCATCAGCGATACCTGATGCAGCTATTTGAGTCCAATATCAGTGTTTGTATTGCTGCATTGAGACATTTTATATTCTTATTTCAGAGAGTTAAATTTAGATTCAGGATTTCCAAAGCAAATAGTGTTTTACCTCATAACTAATTTATCCATTCATAACCACTAAATCTAAATGACTGTTTTTAATTTTGTGCTGTTACATTAAAAAAAATAAAAATAGGGTCTGGCAGAGAACATTGGGGTTTTAACAGTATGGCGTGAAGCAGTAAAGCATTCTGGGTAGTTTTGTGGCTCAAACCCAACCCAAACGAGAGATTGAGAAAAGTTGTATCCACAGAACCTCCAAGACTCTTTAATATTCTCAACATCACAGATGTACTTTTTTTTCTAGAGACCTTAAAATGTTAAATAAAATGATAACCAGTGTTTTATGTTCACATAGCGGCTTCAGAAGCCTTGTTTCAATAAAATAAAGATAAAAGGATATTCATACAATATTTCAACTGGAAACAAGTCAAATCTGACCGGAACACCTTAACCATGAGATGTTTTTAAAAAGGCTCTTATAAATGTACGAAGTCATGTTGGTTTGTGTGTAAACGTGCCTCCAAATTGGAGCAAAGAAGTTGGAGGCCAATCGTCCCTTCCTCACTTCCTCCCTCCTCACTTCCTCCCTCCTCACTTCCTCCCTCCTCACTTCCTCCCTCCCTACATCTGGCCCCATTGCTCGGACCAAACTCCTCAACTACCCTCCTAGTTTTATGACGGTATTTATTGAGCCATGCAGCTGCTTTGTGTTCAAGGTTCACCGGTGAATCATTGACGAGATAATATTTACATTACTTTATTACAGACGAGGCACAAACTATGATCTTTGTATCACATTCTGACTTATTCAAGCTCAACAACAGGTATGAGTTTCTCTATAAAGAACATTTAAATGTTTAAAAAGCACATTTTGTTTTTGTGAATTGTTGATTTAAATGCTCTTTTTTTACAGAATACAATTAAGAAAACCTAATTATTGTAAAATAAACTGACAAGATAACGTTTTATCACGAAATCATTGCGCTATCGTTCATAAGTTAAAGTTCTACTTAAGTTTGATTTAGTTTCAGTTAAATCCTACTCCGTAGTTCATCCAGTTTGTTATGATTATTCTTTATTAGTTGTATTGCGATTGTTTGAGTTCAGTGAAGACAGTCTTAAATGAAAAAACATATTTTTAATTGTGAGGTCCTGAATGTATTTATTGAACCGGAGCTGAAGTCCTTCAGAACGAGAGCATGTTGAATAATCAGAGAGCTCCAGCAGAGGGCAGCAGGCTGCTGGTTGAATCTTCTTCTTGTCTGGATTTCACAAATTAGCGTCTCAAAGTGTGAGCACAGAAAGAACAGAGCCAGTTAATTATGACCATACATATATAAATTAAATATATATATATATATATATAATATAAATATATATATATATAAAATGCGCAAACTTCTTTCAGGACTAAAAACATCTAAATTGGTCCTTAAAGGACCATCATGGACTTTTAAATCTGTAATTTCCACTGAAATGATATGTAGTTTTCCCTTTTGTTTTTCAAAAATACTGTTTTCTAATGTATTGTTAAAGAGTAACATCCCAGTACACATAAACTGTACTGGGATGAAACACAGTGATGTTAAACTGTAGGGAATGAGAGAGCTCTGGTTGAAAGAGAGAGCACTGGTGTTACACTGCAGGGAACAAGAGAGTCCTGGTGTTACACTTTAGGGAACGAGAGAGTCCTGGTGTTACACTTTAGGGAACGAGAGAGTCCTGGTGTTACACTTTAGGGAACAAGAGAGTCCTGGTGTTACACTGTAGGGAACGAGAGAGTCCTGGTGTTACACTTTAGGGAACGAGAGAGTCCTGGTGTTACACTGTAGGGAACGAGAGAGTCCTGGTGTTACACTTTAGGGAACGAGAGAGTCCTGGTGTTACACTTTAGGGAACAAGAGAGTCCTGGTGTTACACTGTAGGGAACAAGAGAGCTCTGATGTCACACTGTAGGGAACGAGAGAGTCCTGGTGTTACACTTTAGGGAACAAGAGAGTCCTGGTGTTACACTGTAGGGAACAAGAGAGCTCTGATGTCACACTGTAGGGAACGAGAGAGTCCTGGTGTTACACTTTAGGGAACAAGAGAGTCCTGGTTTTACACTGTAGGGAACGAGAGAGCTGTGGTGCTTATTCATATTTCTACTCTTTTACATTTTAGAAGAAAATATTGTGCTTTTAGTGCACTACATTTGTTTAACAGCTGTAATATTTTTCAGATTCGTTATTTAAATACAAAACGTGTGATCAATAGCTTTCCTCTTGCATTAAATTAATCAATGATAATTATCCAATAACATAATAAAATGACACTGACATGGGGTGATTCTGCATAATTAATCATTTCAAACTGCAGAACCATTTTCAATTTAGGACTTTGTTAGCTACTAGCTAACTTTACCAATTTCTGCTAATAACGTTAAAGTTATATCTTTACTACGGACTGCTGACTTGAGATGTCTTTTTTTGTCAGTTAACACACAAACACACACACACACAAACACACACACACACAAACACACACACACACACACACACACACACACACACACACACACACACACACACACACACACACACACACACACACATGAAGGGATGAAGGGAGGAGTTGCAAACACTGAGCGAAACTGAAACTTAAGTCAGTCTGTCCAGACTCCATTCAAACTTGACAGAGCAGGAGGAAAAACAGGCGGCTGATGCAGGTTGGGTTAATACTAATAATTACTCTTGTTGTTTCTTAATCTGACAATATTTTATGTTTAATGCTGTTTAAATATATAGCAGAAAACCACCTGTGTGCCTGGGGGACATCTTCATATGTTTCCTTTTGTCTTTTCCTGGTTTCTGAGTCATCGCACATACATAACAGAGCCAAAGTTTAACATTATGATGGCTGGAAAAATACATGTATTTGATCAAACAAATGTAAAATAAATAAGAGGTGGCCAACTTAAGAGGTGGAGTAACTTTATTAGTCAGTGTTTGTGTGTACAGTGTCACTGGTGCACCTCTCAGACTTGAGAAGATGAGTGATTTGGAAGAAGAGGAGGACGGATTGGAGTCTGCAGCGTCCAGCTGTCAGTTAATGAAGAGTGATCCGTCAAAAGGAAATCCTCCACGACTCAGTAATGAACCTGAACCTTCACACACAAAGTAAGAGACTGTTTCTACTGACATAAGCTGCAGTACAACTCTGTTCTTTTATAATTACATGAGGTTTGTTTTACATTATTCAGTCACTGGGGATGTCTCATTAAAGTTGATTTGGCCTTTTAAATAGAGTAAATCTGCTGAGTCCAACCGAATAAGGTTGACTCACGATGGATCTGACACACTGAAACAAACAGTTGTTGGTTCTAAATCTGCCACACCTTATCTTTCACGAGCTACTCGACCCATAAACTGGCTAAAGGTGCAGCTTTATATGTAACACTGGTACAAACATACTCTGAAAACACAGAGCAGGTGAGGTCTTTACTTTGCAGCAAGGTCTGGGTAAACAGGAATGCAGTCCAGAATCAGGTAAAGGGATCCACAATCTGGAGGCTGAGTCAAAAATACACAAAAGAAAGGTGTAAATACTACTTATACTACAGGAAACACTGAGCCGCTAGAGGAGGAAGAACTACGACGATTTTGAAACAGGAAAAAAAGGAGCAGAAAGACTGCATACACCAGGGAGGAGGAGTTGAGGGTGAAAGGGGACACCAACCAGGGCGAGGCATGTAATCACACAGGCAGAAAAACACTCAGGAGAAGGAAGTGAAGCTAGCTGAAACATGAGAAAACGTGACAACTTCAAAATAAAGCAGGAAAGAAAAACATAATAAGGAAAAAGATCACAGAGGAGCAGGGCAAATCTTAACATTATGAAATGTAGTTGTAGCCACCTACACACTACATTAGCATTGAAAAATATTTGAATGAGAGTAGAATATGACATTAAAATAGCAGAAAGTACATGAATGTAGCACAGAAAGAGAAATAAAGAAAACAATATATACAAGGACATTACCGACAATACCGTTAAATGTGTATACATAAGAACAAGAAAGAAAAGTGTTTGTTGTTATGATCAAATCATGAACATGTCAATGTTAACACTGTTCTTTACAAGTTCTGATTCTATGTGTTAACATTTGTCGTTTCCACAGACAGAGAGCAGGATCTCCAGTACCCAGCTGTCTGTCCATGAAGAGTGACTCTTCCAAAGAGGAACCTCCATACTTCAGTAATGAACCTGGACCATCAGACACAAAGTAGGATACTTTTATATACTGTAAACTGACCTGAAGATAACAGTAAAGAAACACTGTAGAGAACAGTAGAGAACAGTAAAGAAACACTGCAGAGAACAGTAAAGAAACACTGCAGAGAACAGTAAAGAAACACTGTAGAGAACAGTAGAGAAACACTGTAGAGAACAGTAGAGAACAGTAGAGAAACACTGTAGAGAACAGTTAACCCCCCTGCAGTACCTCCGTGAAATGTTTGGTTGATTAGACAATTTTTCATATTACTTTCCCCAAAAAAATTTCCCCAAAATGACATTCTTTGAAAACACATTAACATGAATCCAACATATTGTAGGAATGGATAAATGGAGGCAGAAGATGTTATCTTTCAGTCAGAAATGCACACATTCAGACACAGCAGCTCTCTCCAGCTGGGGTTCACTCACAGTGAGCCTGGACCTGTCCCTCAAAGAGGAGGCCCCGCCCCTATCGCTGCTGAGCCAATCACGAGGCTGCATGTCACATGCTGGCTCTGTCAGGTTCTCTTTGATTGACCGAAAGTCTATTCAGTCCCCAGCTGACTAAGATCCCAGACACATGGACGCACGCTGCAATGTTATTTGAAAAGAAGATACCGTTGTAAAAAAATAAATTTAAAGAAATACGACATTTACTTCACCCACGAATCCCAATATTTTTGCAAGATATTCCTGGCTAAAAGAACTGTCCCCCTACATGTATGTTTAAAAAACCCACAACATGAATCTGTCCATTATTTTAATAGTTCAGTATTGTATGCAAGATAACAGGTATGTTTATGCATGGCAGTGGCACTAATAGGCCATCACTCATTTTCGTTTCCACATTTATGTTTAAAATAATAACCTCAATTTAAATAGCTTGTATGCATGATTATCATGCAATTGACAGACAATGTTGATATTAGCATTGGTATCAGTTGACAAGGTATGTTTATAAATGGCAGTGGCACAGCCACCATACTCACTGTACATTGCACATGTTTAAAATAAAAACATGAATATATGAACCTGTGTATTATTTGAATAGCTTAGTATTGAATGCACAATAACAAGGTATGTTTAGACATGGCACTCTGCCCAGTTTAATATAAAACACAATTTTATACAATATATATAGTAGGGGGTCCCTGCTCCATCTCTCGATCAGTTTGGGGGTCCTTGGCCTGAAAAACGTTGAAGACCCCTGCTGTAGAGAACAGTAAAGAAACACTGTAGAGAACAGTTAAGAAACACTGTAGAGAACAGTTAAGAAACACTGTAGAGAACAGTAAAGAAACACTGTAGAGAACAGTAATAAAGGCATATTCCACGTTTGTAGAAAAAACTCTTCACTCTCACACATATGTGTTTCCGGCTGTAGATGAAATGTCCAGAACATGCATATAGTGAAATAAATATAACTATTTCCACAGACAGAGAGCAGGATCTCCAGTACCCAGCTGTCTGTCCATGAAGAGTGACTTTTCCAAAGAGGAACCTCCATACTTCAGTAATGAACCTGGACCATCAGACACAAAGTAAGAGACTTTTATATACTGTAAACTGACCTGAAGAGAACAGTAGATAACAGTTAACAAAGTTAACACTGTAGAGAACAGTTAAGAAACACTGTAGAGAACAGTTAAGAAACACTGTAGAGAACAGTAAAGAAACACTGTAGAGAACAGTAAAGAAACGCTGTAGAGAACAGGGGCGGCTGTGGCGTAGTGGAGAGCAAGGTAGTTTTCCAATCAGAGGGTCGGTGGTTCGATACCCGGCTTCGGCAGTCGATGTGTCCTTGGGCAAGACACTTAACCCCAAGTTGCTCCTGAAGGCCATCGGTGTGGACTGATGATGAATGTTAGTTAGAGTCTGATGGTGGCACCTTGATGGTAGCCTGTCATCAGTGTGTGAATGGGTGAATGATATGTAACATACTACTAACGTAAGTCGCTTTGGAGGAAAGCGTCTGCTAAATGACTGTAATGTAATGTAACAGTAATAAAGGCATATTCCACGTTTGTAGATAACAGTTAAGAAACACTGTAGAGAACAGTTACTCTCACACATATGTGTTTCCGGCTGTAGATGAAATGTCCAGAACATGCATGTAGTGAAATAAATATAACTATTTCCACAGACAGAGAGCAGGATCTCCAGTACCCAGCTGTCTGTCCATGAAGAGTGACTTTTCCAAAGAGGAACCTCCATACTTCAGTAATGAACCTGGACCCTCACACAGAAAGTAAGAGACTTTTATATACTGTCAACTGACCTGAAGAGAACAGTAGATAACAGTTAAGAAACACTGTAGAGAACAGTAATAACACTGTAGAGAACATTGAAGAAACACTGTAGAGAACAGTAAAGAAACGCTGTAGAGAACAGGGGCGGCTGTGGCGTAGTGGAGAGCAAGGTAGTTTTCCAATCACAGGGTCGGTGGTCCGATACCCGGCCTCGGCAGTCGATGTGTCCTTGGGCAAGACACTTAACCCCAAGTTGCTCCTGAAGGCCATCGGTGTGGACTGGATGATGAATGTTAGTTAGAGTCTGATGGTGGCACCTTGATGGTAGCCTGTCATCAGTGTGTGAATGGGTGAATGATATGTAACATACTACTGACTGTAAGTCGCTTTGGAGAAAAGCCTCTGCTAAATGACTGTAATGTAATGTAATGTAACAGTGATAAATGCATATTCCACGTTTGTAGAAAAATCTCTTCACTCTCACACATATCTGTTTCCGGCTGTAGATGAAATGCATATAGTAAAATAAATACAACTATTTCCACAGACAGAGAGCAGGATCTCCAGTACCCAGCTGTCTGTCCATGAAGAGTGACTTTTCCAAAGAGGAACCTCCATACTTCAGTAATGAACCTGGACCCTCACACAGAAAGTAAGAGACTTTTATATACTGTCAACTGACCTGAAGAGAACAGTAGAGAACAGTAAACAAACACTGTAGAGAAACGTTAAGAAACACTTTTGTCAACAATAAATAAAGAATGTAGAGAACAGTGAAGGAACACTGTAGAGAACAGTAATAAAGGCATATTCCACATTTGTAGAAAAAACTCTTCACTCTCATACATATGTGTTTCCGGCTGTAGATGAAATGTCAAGAACATGCAGATGGTGAAATAAATATAACTATTTCCACAGACGGAGAGCAGGATCTCCAGTACCCAGCTGTCTGTCCATGAAGAGTGACTTTTCCAAAGAGGAACCTCCATACTTCAGTAATGAACCTGGACCATCAGACACAAAGTAAGAGACTTTTATATACTGTCAACTGACCTGAAGAGAACAGTAATAACACTGTAAAGAACAGTAGAGAACAGTTAATAAACATTTATTTTGTGAAACTGAAAATAATGTTTAGACAGATTATTCTATTTCAGATGTCCCATTTTCTTTTGATTTCTGACCAGTTTGGCATTGAGAGAATGGAGAACAAGTTTGAATGTGAAGAAAATGTGAAGTTAAGACAAAATTTTAAGATTAGCCTGTCGATGCAGCTTGAGTTTGTGCAAATTACACCGCAACTGCTTTCTGTCAGCTTGATAATGTAATTGAGATGGTGAGGACGGCCAAAGCACATTGAATAGCTAAGGTTGACCAAGTGTCCAAAATCTGACTTGACCTTCACCTTCCTGGACAAATTCTGTTGTCAGGCAGCAGGATAAAGGGGGAGGGCGGACATCAACGCTTGTCCACTGACACAGTAGCACCTGGTTCTAGGTGCTACGGTGCTAGCTCTGAATGTATCCATTTCCCACAGTTATTTCCAGGACCCTGCCAACTCACTCCCACAGCTTTTGCCACAGCTTTTAAGAACCTTGTTGCCTCTTCCTGCAGACAAATCTCCTCCACCACATCTCTGCGTCTCTGAGATGGCGTTGCCTTGTTTCAGGCTTGTGCCAAGGCCTAGGCAACCCCTAACTTGCTGCCCTAAGCCTATGATGTCCCCGGTGTTTGATACACTGACTTTTCCTGTTTGGTAGTGTTGAGTGGTAAACAAGAGAGACTTCTACACCAGATTCGTCTTAAAACAAATGTGACATTTATTGTAGGATAACAGGAGTATATCGCCCAGCAGTTATACGTGCACGGGCCTAGCAGTACTGAGAAGTTCAGCAACTAAAAGGCGCTTATACAGAGTGTGCATCATGTTATATAGGTTTTGTGAGTTGAATATGATAGGTCCAAAAATGAGAGAGGCGGCTCTTGGTTTAGACTTTTAGACTTTCTGAGGGCCTTGGTCAGTTGGTCGTAAAAAGAGCCTTTGTTATCTGTGGTCAGTTGGTCGTAAAAGCATATTCCTTCTTTAAGTGTCTCTGTTCTTTTCCATCGTACGGCCAGGCACTAGAATGCCCTGTCCGGAGTATTTGACCTTCTAAGAGAACTTATAATCATTTACCGCAATGTGCACAGTGATAGTGTGATGTGAAAGCATAGACAAAATATACTGTGTTTGAGATTTGTATGTGTGCTTTTATACATTATGTAATATTTACATGACAAATCCCCCTTTTCACACCTGCTAGGTGTGAATTCTCTATTAATGATTCATTCATCTTCAATTTCAAGACGGAACTGATTCTTTTGTCCTTCGTTGTCGGAATCCTCGTCCTCGTCTGGGTTCGCTGCATTACCTTCTCGATCTAGGAGGGGGAAATGGCCATAGGGTGGTGGCTGCTTTTCTTTAGAGAGGGCCGTTGTGATTAGTCTTCCTATCATTGTTCTAAGGCAAGGGATGCAGCAACAACCACAGGTAACTATTATGGACAGAAACACTGCAAACGAGACTGCGATTGACATGATCAACGTTTTCCATTTCCCAAAGATGTTTTCCATCCAATCGGAGAAGGGGTTGTCAATTCCTGACGCTTCATGCATTTCATCTGAGAGGGCTCTGAGGTTTGCTAATGCTTTGGTGACTGACCCATCAGGGGCAGTGTTGTTGGGAATGATAGTACAGCACATGTCTCCAAACATTGCACAAACACCCCCTTTTTCTGCTAGGAGCATGTCTAGGGCCATCCTATTTTGCACTGTCATCAGAGACGTTGGGGCCAATTGCTCTGCTATCCCAGCAATCCCATCTCTAGTCATGTTGGCAAGACGCAGGACATTATAGTGGACATAATTTATTCTGTCTACATTTTTGCTTGGAGTGACAGGGAAGAGGGCAGATATTAATGGCAGATTCTCAAATCCTGCAGCTACCTGATCTACTAATTTGAACTAATTTGGGACTCCGCGTCCCTGGGGGCTCGTCAGGGTCCCCCAGGCACCTCCTCAGCTGTCGCTGCATTTCTCAAATTCGTTCGGACCTCTGTCAGTGTCCTGTCAGGTGTCGGAGCTGGGGCACAATGTGTCAGGTGGTGCCAAGGAGCGCCTGATTTACCTTTGACCTGGACCGAGTGTGACGTAACTTCCTTCACTTCGTACGGTCCAGTCCACCTGGGGTCAGTCCACTTTTGTTTGTGAACTTTGACCATGACCCAGTCTCCTACTTTTACCTTTGATGGCTCTCCTTCCACCGGGACGATCGCCTGGGCTCAAACAACCTATTTGGAGAGAGCTGTGGTGAGAGATGTTAGTGCATGCAAATAGTCAGACATCTCAATCTGACACACATCCAGAGGTGGCATATGACCTCCATCTCTGGGTGGACCTGGCATAACTCTACCAGTCAAAATTTTGTGTGGGGAGAGGTGTGTTCCTCCCCCTGGCGATGATCTCATTGCCATCAATGCCAGTGGGAGGGCCTCTACCCATGTTAACTTGGTACCTGCACATGTCTTGGCTATTTTAGCCTTCAATGTTTGATTAGCTCTTTCGACCAGACCCTGTGATTGTGGATGATACACTAAGCCAAACTTGTGGCTGATTCCCAGGCTTAGCTCTACTTTTTCTAGCAGTTTGTTATTAAAATGTGTTCCGTTGTCGGATCTAATGCATCGTGGTAACCCGTAGCACGGGATCAACTCTGTCTGCAACCATTTCACAACTGACTGTGCATCTTCTTTTTTGGTGGGGATTGCTTCTACCCACTTTGAAAATCTGTCTACCATTACCAACATGTATCTCTTTCCTTGTACTACATTATCTGCTCCCATGTCTGTATAATCTATACTGATGTCTTGGAAACAGGCTGATGGTACCGGATATGATCCCATAGGGGTCTGCTCCTGAGTGGAGGGAGGGCAGAGCCTGCACCAGACTAGTGAGGTCAGCAAAGCTAAATGGTATGAACTGCAGTCCTGGTCGACCCCCTGTGGCTGGGCGGAGAGGGTAGGCGCCGGCGTGGTGCGCGGCCATATCTTGGTCCATTCCCCTCTTCCACTGAGCAATTCGGGATGAGCGGCGTGGTGGTGGTTTTCTTACGACTGTTCCCTTCAGCAGTCCTTCCACTCGATAGTGACCAGGATGTTCTGGATGGATGAGCTCTCCT
Organism: Anoplopoma fimbria; assembly: GCF_027596085.1. Lineage (NCBI taxonomy): Eukaryota > Metazoa > Chordata > Actinopteri > Perciformes > Anoplopomatidae > Anoplopoma > Anoplopoma fimbria. The sequence goes on along the minus strand of NC_072466.1, from coordinate 714,182 downwards.
ATGACTCCCCCTTCTTCCTCGTCCTCATCGTCCTCCGAATGTAGCTGTAGCCCGAGTTCACGCATCGAGGTTTCATCCAGGAGGGTGGTGCACTGTTGATCTATTCTTCGTTGCTTCCTCTCCTGTGGCGTGAGAGCGTACGTAGGTATACGTAGTACGTCCTTCGTTGGACTCTGAGTCAATGTGCGGGTTATAGAAGTGGTTCCGCTCCCATTCTTCTTTTGGAGTGTCTTGTTTCATCTGTTGGTGTGGGCTGAAGGGAGGGAGTGGCTGTGGGTGGTGGTGGGGTGGTGCTGACCAAGGTATTGACCAAGACAACCCCTTTTTCCACCCCCCTCTTTCAGCTCCCGATTGCTGGCGAGAAGGCTGCCCGTCCCCTCCACTACTCGATTCTCTTGAGGAGTCACGAGTTGGAGGCTGGGGTGTACCCTCTGCCGGTCCTGTCCCTCTGTTCCTCTCTCTTTCCATTAGGTGTACTTTTTTCGTCAACGCCTCTACCTGTTCTGTGGTACACCTAGGCCCAAGGAGCTGTTTGGCAGGAGTGAGACAGGCAATTCGTCCACTAATATGGCGCTGCCAGGCTCCAGTTCCAGCTGTAGTTGCCCTTTGCCTGTCAAGCAGCCACTTCGTACTGCCAACAGTGGTGCTTGTAGTGCTGCTCCGTCACCGCTGGGGGCGCTGGCCGTGGATGGGGAATATGGGGGAGGCGACTTCACTGGTTCCTCGGGGAGGGGCGGGTAGAGGGTTGTTGGTTTTTCTTTTTCTTCTCCTTTGTCTTCTCCGCTCTTTCGCACGGGAGCCATTAGTGCATTCCAACCCCTTTTCTCAGGCATTTGGAGGTCAACACGTGTCGCCATGCACATTGTCGCTGCCAGATCTCCCACCCTTTCTTCCTCTTGCTTCATTCTACGGGCCTTTTTCAATTTGCTCGTAAAAAGGTGGCATCCTTTATCATCTTTTTCTGCTTTCTCCGCTTCTTCCCGTCGGGTTTCCAACTCTTCCCTCATTTTCTGTATTTTTGTCATCGTCGGGACTTCCGGTAACCTGTTGAGCCATCCTCTATCCGTCCATCTTCCTTTCACATCCTCCCATATCTTTTTATCTGTCTTCCACTGTTCTTTTCCCCACAATCTTCCAACTCTTTCCTCTAGATCTTTTGTCAACTGTTCCACATAACTTCCACTAGTTGGCTCTCCTGCCTCAGCCATTCTATCCTTGTCTGTCACTTCCTTATATCTCTCTGTTCAACCTTCTTCCTCACTGCTCCGCCTACCTCTAGCTAGCTCAAAGCGCTACTCAGCTCCCACCTTCTTCCTCTGCCTGCTGCTCTTCTCTCCTTTTTTTTCTTTTTTTTCTTTATTGAGTTGTGTGAGTGTTTGTCAGTGGTCAGTGTTGGGTGCAGGACTTGTGTCTGATGCTTGTGATTGTTCGCTTTGCCAATTCTCTATATCAAATCCTATCAATTCACGGGTCTGGTGAATCGCCGCTCCTTCTTCTTCTGGGTCTATCTCATTTATCTCTTATGTCCAATGGTTCTTAACCATGACTTGCCATTACTTTAATATACACTGCCTGTTTAACAATTACTCACGTGTTAACACTTTGGAACGTTTTTACAACACGCGCTTTGAACAAACTAGGTCCCAAGGGGAAATATATATATTTTTTTCAACTCTTGCGCATTTTACATCATACTTCTACGTGATCCAAATCTCAACTTGTTCCAGAAAAACAAGCGGACAGAGTGGCCCGGAATTCGGTTCGCAGGCCGTGAACAATCGGTGTGTATGGAATTCACCCGAGCCACGCGATCAGAACAGCCTTTGAACCTACTCGGTGTACACTCTGAACACTTATTCCCTTTCACAATTCTCGATTTCTGTTAGATCCATTCACTCATGTGTACACTCTATGGCATTTATTTTTATTACATTTTCCCCATCACCACTGCTAACACGACAGTCCTGTTATCCTTTACAATGTATTTTTTTTCAATCGAATTTATCAATTTATGAACGATTCATACTCACACTCAGTACTTCTGATCAAATTTGGTTTTACAATCGACAATATGCAGAATTTACTGAAATAGGTTTCTGCATACCTTTGTTTACAGCGCTGTTTGATCAGGTTCCCGTGATGAGAAGAATGGCTCCTGGCTCTGCGAGGACCCTTGGTCCGCGTCCACCGTCTGGATTTTCAATAGAAACGAGTTTTGTTCTTGTCCACTCTCTCACTGATCTTTTGCAACCATCCTCTGCTACCAATTTGTTGAGTGGTAAACAAGAGAGACTTCTACACCGGATTCATCTTAAAACAATGTGACATTTATTGTAGGATAACAGGAGTATATCGCCCAGCAGTTATACGTGCACGGGCCTAGCAGTACTGAGAAGTTCAGCAACTAAAAGGCGCTTATACAGAGTGTGCATCATGTTATATAGGTTTTGTGAGTTGAATATGATAGGTCCAAAAATGAGAGAGGCGGCTCTTGGTTTAGACTTTTAGACTTTCTGAGGGCCTTGGTCAGTTGGTCGTAAAAAGAGCCTTTATTATCTGTGGTCAGTTGGTCGTAAAAGCATATTCCTTCTTTAAGTGTCTGTTCTTTTCCATCGTACGGCCAGGCATTAGAATGCCCTGTCCGGAGTATTTGACCTTCTAAGAGAACTTATAATCATTTACCGCAATGTGCACAGTGATAGTGTGATGTGAAAGCATAGACAAAATATACTGTGTTTGAGATTTGTATGTGTGCTTTTATACATATGAATGTAATATTTACATGACAGTAGCTTCTGCTGGGGCTATTTTATGCCTGTAGCTTGTACAAATGGATCATGTGACTCAGTTAGCCTCATCTCCAGTCTTACTTTGGCGCACTTTACCCTTCTGTGAGACTGGTGATGGGTAGTTCTAGGACTCCTTAGCTGTCGATTTCTAAGCTGCAAAAACACTGAGAGAAGATTTCTGCCTTTTGACAGCGATCTCACAATGGAGCAGAATACTACTCAATTGGTTTTCGTGAAGCGCAACCACGTGATATCTGAACTGTAGTGATTAGGCTTGTGAATAAAATGCACAATTTCCAGCATGGGTGTCAGGACGATGTCTAAACTCTTAGCTCTTTGTACATCAGTGGTCGTGTTGGATGATGTTCATAAGTCTTGAAAGCAACAGCTCATAGAACCGACCATAGACTGTATTCTGTCTTTGCAGAGAGCTGCAAGCTTTGATCGTTTTGATAACACCATAATAGTAAACTTTAGATAGTTACAAGGTATGTGATTTGACCTCTATTAGGAGGGTGGTTTTGTTCCATTTATTTAAGAGTGTGTCTAGTATTTGGACAATGATTTACATTTGTGATTTTAAAAAGATATATATTTGAATGGGAGTAAAAAAAACGAAAAAGAAAGCGATATATATTTATATATCTATATATAGATATAGATATATAAATGTGTGTGTGTGTGTGTGTGTGTGTGTGTGTGTGTGTGTGTGAAGGGCTCACCACTAATGTAATGTGTTCATTTCCACAGAGACAAAACGGAGAAGACCCATGTTACTATGGTGGAGCAGCCGTCCTGCTGTGCTTTGTGTCACAACGTCCTGAGGGATCCAGTCTATACCAGCTGTGGACACTGGTTCTGCACACAGTGCATCACATCATACTTGGACCAGTCCAGTACATCAGGAGAATCTTCTTGTCCCCAGTGTGGAAAAGGATCCATAAAAAAACCTAGACTAGAGACAGCCAGTCAGACCAGCGATCTGCAGGAGGTTCTAGATGAACATAAGATCAGTCTGAGGAGGACATGTGAACGTGTGACTGAAGGAACTGATCAAACAGGAAATGAAACCCTCCTCAACAGGATCTACACTGAGCTCTACATCACAGAGGGACAGAGTGAAGAGGTTAATACCCAACATGAGGTGAGGCAGCTTGAGTCAGCTTCCAAGATGAAGACCCTCCATGACACTCCAATCAAGTACCACGACATCTTTAAAGCCTCACCAGACCAACAGACCATCAGAGTCGTTCTGACCAACGGAGTCGCCGGCGTTGGAAAAACCTTCTCAGTGCAGAAGTTCACTCTGGACTGGGCAGAGGGTTTGGAAAACCAAGATGTCAGTCTGGTGATTCTGCTTTCGTTCAGGGAGCTGAACTTGATCAGACATGAGCAGTACAGTCTTCTGAAGCTGCTCCATGTTTTCCATCCAACATTACAGAAGGTCACAGCAGAGGAGCTCTCTGTCTGTAAACCTCTGTTCATCTTTGATGGTCTGGATGAAAGCAGACTTTCATTGGATTTCCACAACAACGAGGTCGTGTCTGATGTCACACAGGAGACATCAGTCAACGTGCTGCTGACAAACCTCATCGAGGGGAATCTGCTTCCCTCGGCTCTCGTCTGGATAACTTCCAGACCTGCAGCAGCCAATCAGATCCCTCCTACACGTGTTGACAGGGTAACAGAAGTACGAGGCTTCACGGACCCCCAGAAGGAGGAGTACTTCAGGAGAAGATTCAGTGATGAAGAGCTGTCCAGTAGAATCATCTCACACATCAAGACTTCCAGGAGTCTCCACATCATGTGTCTAATCCCAGTCTTCTGCTGGATCACTGCTACAGTTCTGGACCACATGTGGACCACAGACCAGAGAGGAGAGCTGCCCAAGACCCTGACTGACATGTACTCACACTTCCTGCTGGTCCAGACAAAGAGGAAGAAGCAGAAGTACCATGATGGACATGAGACGAGTCCACAGGAGCTGATGGAGGCTGACAGGGAAGTTCTTCTGAAGCTGGGGAGGCTGGCGTTTGAACATCTGGAGAAAGGAAACATCATGTTCTACCAAGAAGACCTGGAGCAGTGTGGTATTGATGTCACAGAGGCCTCGGTGTACTCAGGAGTCTGTACAGAGATCTTCAAAAGAGAGAGTGTGATCTTTGGGAAAACAGTCTACTGCTTCGTTCATCTGAGTGTTCAAGAGTTTCTGGCTGCAGTCTACCTGTTCCACTGTTACACAAACAGGAAGACAGAGGAGAAAAAGAGTGACTCATCCCTGAAAAGCTCTCCTTATCGTGAAAGTGATGATGATCATGATGAGGAAGATGACCGTGAAGATTGTGATGAGGAAGACGATTATGATGATTTTGATGATCAAGATATTCTTGATTCTGACAATGTGGAAGATGATCATGATGATTATGATGAGGAAGATCATGATAATGATGATGATGATGATGAGGAAGATCATGATAATGATGATGATGATGATGATGATGATGATGATGATGACCAAGACGACCGTGATGATTATGATGACCGTGAAGATTATGATGACCAAGATGACCGTGATGATTATGATGACCAAGATGACCGTGATGATTATGATGACCAAGATGACCGTGATGATTATGATGACCGTGATGATTATGATGACCAAGATGACCATGATGATTATGGCAATGGTGTGTCAGATAAAAATGACACAGTCTCATCTCTGGAGGACTTCTTGGGGAGAGGCATGGAAAAATCCCTGAAAAGTAAAAATGGCCACCTGGACCTGTTTGTCCGCTTCCTTCATGGCCTCTCTCTGGAGTCCAACCAGAGACTCTTAGGAGGCCTGCTGGGTCAGACAGACAACAGTCCAGAAATCATCCAGAGAGCCATCAGCAACCTGAAGAAGAAGAACATGGACCAGATCTCTCCTGACAGAAGCATCAACATCTTCCACTGTCTGATGGAGATGAACGACCTCTCAGTACATCAGGAGATCCAAGAGTTCCTGAAGTCAGGAAGCAAATCAAACAAGGAACTCTCAGAGATCCACTGCTCAGCTCTGGCCTACATGCTGCAGATGTCAGAGGAGGTTCTGGATGAGTTGGACCTGAGGAAGTACAACACATCAGAGGAGGGGCAACTGAGACTGATTCCTGCTGTGAGGAACTGCAGAAAGGCTGTGTAAGTGCATGTATTGTTATTGAACAATAAATATTTGTAGAGTTATCGTTGAGTTCCTCAAACAACAACGCACCTTCAACCCATGTAGCACCTGTCAAAATCACAGGGAAGGGACTGGCCATCTGGAAGTTTGGGATGACTCACAAACGGCATATCCATTCCAGGCCAAACCAGCCGGTGGTCATGTAGTTTGAATTTTTTCAATTCTGATGTCCGTAGATGCTGTATGATCCTTGGACCTTACAGCATCTAACCTAGACTGATCCTTACCTATTGATAGAAATATCAATCAAAACCCAGGAAATCCAAGAACGCATACATTTGGTGTTGCTCCATTGTTTCTGAGCCGGTGTGCTTGACAAAGTGCAGTGCTAAAACCAATCGAACAAAAAGGAAAAATGCTACAATGTTCTATTATAACCCCCAAATTGCACTGAGCCTATCGATTTATAGGTATGAAGGCGCCTATTATTTCCGATGTAGCTTCACTCCACTGCAAGAACTGAATATTGATTCAAACTGAAATAAACTACTATTAATTAAAGAGCATTTTAATGAGTAGCTGCTATTAAATCATCATAAAAAAATGTTTTATTGTGTTTAAAGCAGGAACAACAAAAAGCAGCCGACATTGATCTATATATTAATACCAGTGATTCTTACAGTATATGTTGTCCACAACTGCTACATGAAGTGGTCTTTTAGTTATTTATTATAATCCTTTGACTTTCAAGATAACAGATTATATATATATCTTTATTCACAGACTTAAAAACTGTGGACTTTCAGACACACACTGTGAAGTTGTGGCCTCAGCTCTGAAGTTCGATCCCTCCAATCTAAAAGAACTGGACCTGAGCAACAACCGCCTGCAGGATTTAGGGGTGAAGCTGCTGTCTGCTGGACTGGAGAGTCCAAACTGTAGACTGGAGATTCTGAGGTCAGTTCACCATCTGTCAGGTGCTGTTCTGTGTGTGTGTGTGTGTGTGTGTGTGTGTGTGTGTGTGTGTGTGTGTGTGTGTGTGTGTGTGTGTGTGTGTGTGTGTGTGTGTGTGTGTGTGTGTGTGTGTGTTGTGTGTGTGTGTGTGTGTGTGCATATATATATATATATATATATATATATATAAATCCTTAACTGAAGATTTATATGACATTTCCTTTGGTTGATTAGTTTTGTGCCTGGACAGACTAAGAGCAGCTTGGTGGTCAATCTTGACACTAAAACCAATTCATGAACAATAAGACCTTTGTAAATGCTGAGCTTACGAGGTTTATTGAACCCACCTTTCCAGTTTTATGAGCATCTAAATTCCAGAGGGACACAAAGACACATCCAATCGTGAATAACGTCTTAAGGAAACTGAGTCTTGATGCAAATCAACATGTACCTTAATTGATAAGCTAGTCCTAGTCCTAGTTAGTCTTTGTATTTTAGTAACAAACTCATTTTATTTGTAAACCATTCACAAATTGACTCTTTTAACTGTCTTGTTTGCATTTGTTCTAATCTTGTTCTGTAGTCATACAAAATGCATCTAACATCACTGACCCACTATAGTGTCCCTTCATACATTACTTGAAGTTTACCAAATCTCCAAATTTGAGACATCTAAGTTAAAAAAAGTTATGTATAGTTAAGTTCATAATAGCCAACTCTGTTTAAATTATTTTAGTTTCCTGTAACTAGTATTAATTCTGTAATGTAAGGCTAAATTAAATTACCAAGAAAGTTGTTAGGATGGGAGTGGTTTGCTGTTCCCGCCATGCACTGCACCTCCTTTCTCAAGAGGATAAAGCAACTCTGTGTCATATTCTTTATTTATTCTATTCATCTTGTTTATTTTATCGTATCGTATAATACAGTATAATTTAAATTGAATGTATAAAGAACTTGATCATTTGTGTGTATGTGAAATAATAGGTCCCTGTACACCATGACAAGAACTCCGTAGCAACCCTCAGATGAGATTTAATGATTAATTCCCTATTTTTCCAAAATTGGGTTGCGTCCTAAATTTAATCTAAAATTGGCTGGTGATATTTTGAATAAAAGTAAAAAGTACAAGATTAATCCCAACATGTCTGATTTAATATCATCCTTTAATAACAGACTTGACTGAGATCAGCAGCATGTCATTAATATGTGTTGACATCAATAGGTGTTTGAATGTTGTGGTGACATTTGGATGATGTCTAAAGAAGGCGACATTATGATGACTCACGTAGTCATTCCTCAAAAGAGAGCTCATTGATTAGGACTTAGTAATGTTGAACTGTACATGCAAGACCAAAATACATTGTTGTGTAAATGTATTCTTATGTAGAATATATATTCTTTTCAGATTGAGTTACTGCAGGTTGTCAGAGGTCAGCTGTTCTTCTCTGCTCTCAGCTCTGAAGTCAAACCCCTCCCATCTGAGAGAACTGGATCTGAGATACAATCACAAACTGCAGGATTCAGGAGTGAAGCTGCTGAGTGATTTTCTGGAGAATCCACTCTGTAGACCGGAGACTCTGAGGTGGGTTCACTGTCTGCTACTAGTCTAGCACTTTCATGTTTAAGTGTCAGGGCCCCCCCTGACCTTCACCTACAAAATGTCACTCAATGAGATAAATATCAACCAGTAAGAGACTCAAAAGGACCAGAAAGAGGCTCAAAAACACTACAAAGAGACACAAAACACCTACAAAGAGACACAAAACAACTACAAAGAGCGACATTAAAACCTACAAAAAGTCATAAAACAACTATAAAGAGACACAAAAAAAGACTACCGTGAGACACAAATCACCTACAAAAAAGCTAAATTCTATCTAAATAAAATGTTATTATTTATGCAAACTAAATGGGAACAAAATACCACGCTCTTAAACCAAACTACTGGAGGTGAAAGTATTACTGTTCTGTTTTGAACTGAAATAACTGCTAAAGTGATTTTTTAAAAACAGTTCAGATAGACTTTATAAAGCATTATTTCAGATCTTTTGTCGACCTGTTGTGCTCCAGGTTCCTTTGAACATTTGCTATGTGATCAATTTTCCTTGAAAGTTAATATTATATTTTAAACATGTAATTCATTCTCCTGACTTAAGCTGCTTTTCATGTCTGCCACCACGCTGCAGGGAACCCATGTGAAGTTGAATTACACGTTATTATGAACTGATTATTTTCTCTATTTAATTTATTCTCCTTGCAGATTGAGTTACTGCAGCTTGTCAGAGGTCAGCTGTTCTTCTCTACTGTCAGCTCTGAAGTCAAATCCCTCCCATCTGACCGAACTGGATCTGAGTGGAAACAAGCTGCAGGATTCAGACGTGAAGCTGCTCAGTGATTTTCTGGAGAGTCCACTCTGTAGACTGGAGACTCTGAGGTCAGAAACCATTTATTATTTCTGTGCTGAGATTAATATTATGTGAAAGTTTGGGCTTTTGAGGTCATAAACCTGCACAAATAAGACAAAAAGAAACAAGTAATTCTCAAAAATGTGCTTGTGCTGCTCATTGTTTACAGTGATGTAACTCATTGGCTCGTGTACGTTTAGAAGCCTCCAGTTCAGCATCTTGTCCGTCGCCATCTTGTTTTTTGCAACCAGTGAACAGGAAGTGACCATATTTGGACTGAGGAGGAGTGACGTAGAGACGCCGTATACGTCTCTGGTGTCGACCTGTCAATCAGTGTGTAGCCCCGCCCTAAAGCATCCCCTGCTTTATGGTCTGTTTGACTCTAAATGGAGCATCATTTACTAAATGAACATCATGCTGTATTGAAGAAGACTTGAAACTAGAGATTGAGACCATAAACTCATGTTTACAATGTTTACTGAGGGAATAAATCAAGAGAGAAGTAGAGTCATTTTCTCATAGACTTCTATACAACCAGAGGAGTCGCCCCCTGGTGGACAGGAGAGAGAATGCAGCTTTAACACGTGAACCATTGGATTTACTTTAAAGAACAGGAGGTTACCGTCTGGACTGATGACGTGTACCACCAAATCGTTTCACAAGCAGCCTGTTTACAAACTTATTATTAACCAATGAAAAGATAAATCATCATCATACAACATGAAAATGTAATCCTGGTTGGTTCCACAGACTGTTTACCTGCATTCAACCATAGACTGCTCCAACCTGATTGGTCAATATTACTCAGATTACAAAGAGAAAAGACCAAAATATTGTCCTGTTGCCTCCAGATTCTGCAAATGAATAATAATTATAAGCTTTATTTATAAAACACCTTTCATAACATAAAGTGCAGCTCAAAGTGCTTCACAAGAATGACATATAAATATCAGGTATTTTAAACCAGGGACATATATATAAGTAAGAAAGTGCAGAATCTGTTTACACAGATTATTAATGCACCTTTAAATGTGGTGTTTGTACATTTAAATCTGGTAATTTGCATTTGACATTTGGTGCAAAATCAGACCTTTTGTATCCAAATGAACAGTTATTCACTAAGATCAGCGCTGATAGTCACACGCAGTTCCAGTTGGTGGTGACTGAAGCACATTATTAAGGAGCGTCCTGTCAAACTCTTTTATTCTGTTTTAGACGTTATCCTTACCTTCAATAATTTCAAGCAGAACTTTGTCTTTTTAAATTACATCATTTATTCTTTATGCAGATTGAGCGACTGCAGTTTGTCAGAGATCAGCTGTTCTTCTCTGGGCTCAGCTCTGAAGTCCAACCCCTCCCATCTGAGAGAGCTGGATCTGAGTGGAAACAAGCTGAAGGACTCAGACGTGAAGCTGCTGTCTGGTCTTGTGAGGAGTCCGAACTGTGGACTGGAGACTCTGAGGTGAGTAGAGGGTTGCAGTCAGTCCATGCTGGTTTCAGATGTATTTTTCTAAACACAGATCCACTGGTTTCAGGATTGGACGAGAGAGAGAGAGCAGTCAGCCAATCAGATGAGCCAGAAGCTTGTTGTGATCGTGTGTTTGAGTCGATGTGTTGTTGTTCACGTCTACAGGAAGTGAAGCTGGGTTTTAGCTGACGGCATCACAAGGTCTTTAGAGACATTGGTCCTCATTCATCAAACTCTTAAACTATTGATCAGCTCATCTTTGTCACAGCTCTGAGATCAGTTTGACTGAAGCCTGCAAATCACTGGCTTTCACTTCATAGAACCATCATTACATTTAGTAACCAAGAACCTCTGCTGATGTTTTACTGCTCAGTCTCTGTACATACTTGTGGCACCTTTAACTTCTTGCGTTCAGGACTCTCAGTGAAATCTAGTACACAGCCTCGATGCCCAAAGTGTCCGTTAACATGAGAGCTGCTCAGACTGAAGTCCCTGCTGCTCTTTATACTGGATGTGCTGCTTCACTGACTGACAGCTGATGAAGGGAGTCTCTGGAAACACTGACTCATCTCTTCTCTTCTTCTTCTTCTTCTCTCATCAGATGGTCCTGATCTCTGTCAGCTGAGTCCTGACGATCCAGAGAGCATCTGGAGACTGGAGACTGCTCCACCACCTCCACCTGGATCTTATTTTGTCTACCACACACCAGAAGACTTTTAAAACACTTAAGTCTGACACCCTCTCACATATAAAGACATTTCACCTCATATAACAGCTTTCACATGCTCATGAACAAGGAAGTATAAAGACCAGAGAAGCACACACAGAGCAGAAGTAGAGGTGGATAGGTCCAATCTCTTCTCCAGGAGACGCTGTTTGTTGATTTATTTGTAACGTGACTTGCATACTTCATTATCAGCACTTTTGGAGTTATTTTAACCCGAATAAAGATCTTTTCCTAAACCATAGTTTTATTGATTAAACCTAACTAAGTAGGATTATTGTTTAAACCTAACTAAGTAGTTTTGTTGTCTAAACCTAAATAAGTAGTTTTATTGTTTAAACCCAACTAAGTAGTTTAGTTGTCTAAACCTAACTAAGTAGTTTAGTTGTTTTAAGCAAAACAATTAACAATATGGTAAAATCTGTGACACAAAATGGCGGCGTAAAAAAAGAAGACGGCATCATGTTGACCACAAATCTAAAGCTTTTCCTCATTCATCACAATCTTATGAAGATAAAATGTCAGAAAGAAAAACAAACAAATGTGTATTAAAGGACACAAAACAACTGTAAACTTTGATGTGGTTTTGTGAAAGAAGTGCAAAAATATTTTTTTAAATATCAAAGCAAGTAACAGTAACAAAATGTTTGTGCGGAATATCAATGAATGACTAGTGAACCTGTTAGAAGGTATCTTATTTACATACTTTATATGTAAATACGTTTTTAATGGTCAAAACGTGGTAATATTAAAGTATATTTTACATAAATATATATTTTAAAGTGTTTTAAACACTTCCATTAGTGTAATTATCATGTCAGCACGTGTAATGACATGTTTGTTGAACTGTGAATGTGATCCAGGATTCTGTAAACTGTATATAAACTGAAACGAATAATCAATAAGTGAATCAACAGAGAATTATGCAGCAAATGTTTTGACCGATTGTTTACAATACTAAAAAAGGCAATAAATTGACAGGTTTCAGCCCCTCAGGTGTGATTATTCAGTTTTTCGTAGTCGATATAAGAGTAAATTTAATATCTTTGGGGTTTGGTCGATCAAAGAGAAAGAAATATGAAATACTGTAAATACTTTATGATTATTCTATAGTATGAACTGTTGTGTATATATGTGTATAATATGGAGGTATTGATAAGAGCTTTAGCCTTTTGGCATGGGGGGATTATGAGACAACGGGCCTCTGGACACAGACATGCAACCACATCTCCTACATACAAGACACACAGACTCTAGTCTTGTTTAGCCTCTTTAGCCTCTCCTCTGTTGTTGTTTTGTGACTCTTTATGCTCATTTTGTGTCCCTGTGGAGTTGTTTTTTGTCTCTTTTTTGGTTGTTTTGGGAGTTTTGTGTTTGTTTGTGTCTCCCTGTTAGTTGTTGAGTGTCTCTTTGTGACTCTTTGTAGTTGTTTTGTGTTTCTTTGTAGCCATTCTTTCTCATTGTAGCCATTATTTGTGTCTTTGTAAACATTCTTTGTGTCTTTGAAGCCATTCTTTGTCTTTGTAAACATTCTTTGTGTCTTTGAAGCCATTCTTTGTGTCTTTGTAAACATTCTTTGTGTCATTGTAGCCATTCTTTGAGTCATTGTAGCCATTCTTTGTGTCTTTGTAAACATTCTTTGTGTCTTTGAAGCCATTATTTGTGTCTTTGTAAACATTCTTTGTGTCTTTGTAAACATTATTTGTGTCATTGTAGCCATTCTTTGTGTCTTTGTAAACATTATTTATGTCTTTGTAAACATTCTCTGTGTCTTCGTAAACATTATTTGTGTCTTAGTAAACAGTATTTGTGTCTTTGTAAACATTCTCTGTGTCTTCGTAAACATTATTTGTGTCTTTGTAAACATTATTTGTGTCTTAGTAAACATTCTCTGTCTTTGTAAACATTCTTTGTGTCATTGTAAACATTATCTGTGTCTTTGTAAACATTATTTGTGTCTTTGTAAACATTCTCTGTCTTTGTAAACATTATTTGTGTCTTTGTAAACATTCTCTGTGTCTTAGTAAACATTCTTTGTGTCTTTGTAAACATTCTCTGTGTCTTTGTAAACATTCTTTGTGTCTTTGTAAACATTCTTTGTGTCTTTGTAAACATTATTTGTGTCTTTGTAAACATTCTTTGTGTCTTAGTAAACATTCTTTGTGTCATTGTAAACATTATTTGTGTCTTAGTAAACATTATTTGTGTCTTTGTAAACATTCTCTGTGTCATTGTAAACATTATTTGTGTCTTTGTAA
>NC_072466.1:667921-695421 GCF_027596085.1 Anoplopoma fimbria | reverse complement strand
GCAGTACCCTCAGCAGCAGGTAGGAGGCGCTCCTTCCACCTCAGAGTAACTCCTGGCGCCGTCCTCATGATGCAGGAAAATGTGTCTTTAAAGTTGTTGTACTGCAGAGTTTTAGGTTGTTGTCTGATGAACAAGTAGTTTGTGTATTCAAACTTCAGTGTGTGGCCTTCAAAGAGCTGGTTGTTCTCTGAGCCGTCCTGCTGATTCATCTTCATCATGGTCACCTCTTCACCGTGGACGCTCAGAGGACAACAGACCTATTGATGTTGTCAGAGCCGGGCCGGGTCAGGCTATTCCTGGTGCAGACTGGGCCGCGGCTATTGTTAGGCTCCAGACTGCTGGTTTGGGTTGATGCTGCCTCTGCTGCGTCGTCATGTACAACAACATAAACACGTACTTGAACGTTTGGCTGTAATCAGACTACAAGGAGTAAAACATCTGAATAAAAGACGATGATTTCAGTCAGTTCAGATCAATAACAAAGAAAGGAAAAGTGTTAAAACATCAAATAAACCACCGCTGGAAAAACAATAAGAGGTTAAACTGTTCATTTATTTTATTGCAGCTGGTATTAATATTGTCTTTGTGACGTGAACTTAAGCAGCATGCCAGGCTGAAACAATGGAGGCTATGTTTTGTTTCTGGTTCGTGCTCTCTTCTTCTTCTACTCTGATTACTGCTGGATACAGACATGTTACATTACATTACATTACATTACATTACAGTCATTTAGCAGACGCTTTTATCCAAAGCGACTTACAGGAAGTGTGTTCAACATAGGTATTCAAGAGAACTACTAGTCACCAGAAGTCATCAGTGCATCTCCTTTCTTAAACAAGCATCTTAAAGCATAAACCAGAGCAAAAGTATAGTGCAGAGGCAAAATTAAACAATAATTGCAACAAACTGATACGAATATAATAAGTGCTACGAGGAAGGCTCAGGGTAGTACTTCTTTATCAGGTAGTACTTCTTTATCAGGTAGTACTTCTTTATCTTTTTATCATCATCAGTAGTACTTCTTTATCAGGTAGTACTTCTTTATCAGTAGTACTTCTTTATCAGGTAGTACTTCTTTATCAGGTAGTACTTCTTTATCAGGTAGTACTTCAGTTATTTATCAGGGTAGTACTTCTTTATCAGGTAGTACTTCTTGAAGAGGTGAGGTTAAAGATGGGCAGTGACTCTGCTGTCCTGAGGTCAGTGGGGAGTTCATTCCTCCACTGAGGGGTCAGGACAGGAAGAAGCTGTGACCGGGTGGATCGGCTGCAGGGACCTCTGAGCGACGGGGCAACCAGTCACCCCGAGGCAGCAGAGAGGAGTGGTGGGGGGTGTAGGGCTTGACCATGGTGACATGAATCTGAGTCTCAGATGTGAGTGGAAGTGTAACTGTTCGTCCGTCTGTCCGTTGAGCCTCGTTCTCGTTCTTTGTGGACATTAACGTTCCTGCTGTCCTCGTGTTCCCTCAGATGGGTTCTCCGTACGCTCAGCAGCAGAACGTGGGCGGTTACTGTCAGCCGGGTCAGCCGCCGTACTTCAGCCCTCCGCAGCAGCAGCCTGCCGCCCCGAGCCAGCCGCCCTACATGCAGCCACGCCCACTGCCTCAACAGGTATGACCGACACACCTGTCCACAGGGTTTTCACAATAAAAGCATGACGATGGGAAATAAGGTTAACAAAGAGGAAGAGAACAACCGAAAGATGGGTCAACAAGAACATATAGTCTAATCTGAAACTTTCCATGACTGGGTGCCTCGTAGTAGAGCAATCGATTAGTCATTTTTAATGCATTAACGGCAGTAAAATGTTGTTTTCAGCCTCTGAAATAAGAAGCTTTGCTGCTTTTCTCTGTTTTATATCAGAATAAACTGAATCTCTTTCATTTAACGACGTCTCTTTAGACTTTGAGAAACTGAGACATACATTCTTCACTGTTTTCTGACATATTATAGAACAAAACATGTATCTAGAAAATGTAGATTAATCAAAAATGAAACTGATTACTGATGAAGACCTTAAGAAACAGTAGAAAGCTCCAAAACACCTACTAAATGGAGTCTGATCAGCTGACTTGAGTGTTTTTGTAGTTTTTAACTCTGAGTCTTGGTCTGTCTCGATTCAGGAGGTCCCCCAGGAGGCGTTCGGGGGGCGGGGCCAGTCCGCCGCTATGACTCCTGGGAAACCGAACCACGAGGAGATGAGTCTGAGCCAACAGGAGAGGCCGTCCAGCCTGCCGGTACGTCAGATTACGTCTCACTAAGACTACGTTTAGAGACTCAGTCAGAGCTGTACAGCACAACGAAACTCCATCAGCTTCTCCAAAGAAAACCGGAATCCCAACAAGAATGGGACTTTGTGCTACTCCTGTGTGTGGAAACCAGTAACCTTCAGAGTAAACCAGCCTCTCTTTTAACATAATGACTAAAGTAGAGAAAACTCAAATATGTCTTTAGTGCAGAATAACACAGTTATAATGACATAAATCAGAAAAAACTAAAGCTGAATTTCTTAGATATTTTATTTTACTTTATCACGCTCTCAGCGCCTGATACTTCTGCTGTGTCGTCTGGACAGAAATAACGACCAGGTTCTCCTGAACACTGAACTGTGATTTACATTTAAAGATCTGCATGTACTGATTGTTCGACTGAACCCTGAGAAAAGGCTGCCAGGCTGCGCAAAAGCCCTTCTTAAATGAACTTGTATGAATAATAATTTAGTCTAAAAAACGTCAGTTAAACATCAGTAAACGGTGAAAACTGCCGACACAATGTCCAAATACATTGAGTTCACTATCATTGAGAAAACTAGCAAATATGAACATTTGACAAGCTGTTTATTTTTGGCATTTGTTGCCTGCATGTGACCTAAATGATTCATCGACTATCAAAATAGTTTTACAGACATTTAAATATCAGCTATAGCTTGACTCATAAACCAGTTTTAGAGTATGTTTCAGATGTAAGTCACATTTATAAGATTTATAAAGCTTTGACCAGCTTTTATTTAAATGTCCCAAATACTTCCAGAAACACTTGTTTCACTTCTCTCCTCCCCTTTTCTCCTCTCTCCCTCTCCTTCCTTCCTTCCTCCCTCTGTTAGCTTCCCTAGCTCCGTCCTGCCTTCCTCTCTTTTCCTTTTTTTTTTTTTCCTCCTCGGAGCCTCCCTTATGAAGTCAGTGGTGCTGATGCAGTTGCCATGGCGACAGGCGAAGTGGGTATAAAAAGAAAAAGTCAGCAGAAAAATCAGCTGCACCCGAACGCCTCACGGACTCCTAAATACGTTAATGATGTTCAGCTCCGCGTTTTATTTTAAATCGTTTCGACAGACTTAAATGTAATCGTCTGTTTGTTTATTCTTGCTGACCGTCTCTTCTTTGCAGTTTGATATTCATAACATGATATTTAGATATAACCTCAGTCCTCTATCAGAGTTCAACATGGCTTCTATGAAGCACTGCTGCTGTTTGGAAACACTTCTGACTTCTTAATATAGAAATAAACATGAAAATCTACATTTAAACTTCACTTTATTCATCATGTTTGTTAGTTTCTATATCATTTTCATAATAATGACATTTTAAGTTCAGAATGAAATATATAGAACAATTAAAAAAGACATAAAGAGGAGAAGAAGGAAAAGGAAGAGTGGTAAAGAAGGAAGGAGAACGAAGAGGGGTAAGGAAGGAAGGAGATGGAGGAGGTGGATATTGAAGAGGGAGAAGCAAGGTAAGAGGAGGTGGGGGTAGAGGAGAGAGGGAGAAGGAGGAAATAAATGAGAAGGAAGAGGGGGAAAGAAGGGAGGAGAGTGGGAGATGGAAAAGGGAAAAAGAAGGAAGCAGGGGAAGGAAAAGGAGAGAAATGGGGGAGAGTAGGGAAGGAGGAGAGGATAAAAGGTATGTAGTCAACATGAAACTGAGGAGAAGGGAAGAGGGAGAAAGGAGGGAGGAGACAGAACGGAGGAGGTGAAGGTTGAACGAGGCAGACAAACACTGCAGCTCACTCTTTATATTTAGAACACACTGTGTGTGTGTGTGTGTGTGTGTGTGTGTGTGTGTGTGTGTGTGTGTGTGTGTGTGTGTGTGTGTGTGTGTGTGTGTGTGTGTGTGTGTGTGTGTGTGTGTGTGTGTGTGTGTGTGTGTGTGTGAGTGTGTGTGATGCGATGCAGCAGCTGCTGATTGGCTGAGTTGTTGGCAAGGGGCGGAGCGAGGGAGAGCGGCGGGGTTGCTGCGCTGTGATTGGCTGGCTGGAGCCCCAGGGGCAGATGGGAGATTTCAGTGAAGTGCTTCTCTTCTTCTTTTTGACTCTTCTTCTTTTCCTCTTGGTGTTTCTCTTTCTTCATCATCTACTCTTCTTCCTCATGGACCTACAGAAGGTCACTAATGAGTCTCCTCATAATTACACCACCATCACTCCTCCATGGTTTGGTGATGATGGATGAATAAGTGACTGTATACTTTACTCAGCTTCTGTTCGTCCTCCGTCAGGCTGCAGATAAATAAATCTATTCTGAGGAACAGAATCTCCTGGTTTCACCGTTCAGAGACGGTGATGCGTTCAGGCGAGTTTGGAGATGTGGGAAATATGTTAAAGTCATCTCAGAGCTGAGACTGATCCAGCTGAGTGACGGACTCTCTCACTCAGCTACTCACTCACTTACTCACTTACTTCCTTTCTTACTTCGTTTCTTCCTTACGTACTTATTTACCTACTCACTATCTTACTCACATATTCACTTACTCACTTACTTTCTTATGCACTTACTTACGTACCTTTCTACTCACTTACTTACTTACTTGACCTCACTTGCTGACTTATCCCTCTGTATAGTACTTAATTGGTTAACAATGACACTTCTGGTAATTGATTTAAAAAAAACAAAAACATTTGAGTAACATTTGAAAAGGAGAACGGCGAAGGAATGTGACACTTTTCAACAATTAATAAAAACTAAACGATGATGTGACAAAATGACTTTTATCCAACGAGCTGGAACACGATTGTGCTGCTTTTACTGAGTGTAAAATGTTTAGTTTTGGGTGCTTTAGACTACATTCCCTGTTTGAATAATCCCTTAACTGAATAAAGACGGACGTTGTGGCGTTCATGGTCTCTGAAGAAACAGTCAAAGATCCTGAAATGTTGAGATTCATAACTCACTTAAAGGAGACGTCGTCCGTCTGCGTTTCAGGATTTATCCGGCTCCATCGACGACCTGCCCACCGGCACCGAGGCGGCGGTGAGTTCAGGGGCGTCGGGCTCCAGCAGCACTCAGGGCGACCAGGGGACCCCGGCCCGTTCTCCTTTCTCCCCCCACGTCTCGCCTCGACTCCCCCCTCCTGCTCGCACCGGGCCCTCCCCTTCCCCGTCACTGTCCCCCGCCGGGTCCAGCAACCAATCCCGATCCGGACCCATGTCCCCGGCCCTGAGCGGACCAGGTAGGAGGATGATGATGGTGGTCACTGCCTGTCTCTGATTTATATCACAGTCTGTTACATTACATTACATTACATTACATTACAGTCATGTAGCAGACGCTTTTATCCAAAGCGACTCACAGGAAGTGTATTCAACATAGGTATTCAAGAGAACTACTAGTCACCAGAAGTCATCAGTGCATCTCCTTTCTTAAACAAGCATCTAAAAGCATAAACCAGAGCAAAAGTGCAGAAACAAACTAATATGAATACAATAAGTGCTCAGAGGAAGGCTCAGGGTAGTCTGTTCATGTCTCGACCTGTGAAGGTCACATGGTTGCTATGGAGACCAACACTGTGAGTAACAGCTCTCTGGGCGTTTCCCTCTCAGGCTCTCAGTTGACCCCTCAGGTCTCTGGTCCCGGGTTAGATGTTGGTCCTCATCCCTCCCAGTCTGCCATGACTCAGGAGAGAGGTAAACTTTTGTTTGTGTAAAAATATATGTACAAATCATTTCAACGCTCTGAAGTCAGTAAACCATCAAAAATACCAAATATTGATCTTTTCTTTTGTTTTTTTTCTTTATTAAAACACACAATTCAATGATAAGGAAATAAAAGATTGTAGAGCTAGTGTTAGGAAGTTAAACATCATAATTCATCTCTAATATCTATTTTATATTAGTGTGAAAACATCTCCTTCAAACTACTGGATTTATTCTAGTTTATCACCAACTCTACATTTTACAGATTACATGTGAACACATCATGATAACATTATAATTTACCTTCAACCAATACTCATTTTAACTGAACAGAGCCTGAACGCATCATAATGTACCTGAACTGTTCTCCTCCTGTTAGCCGTTAGCGGTGCTGCTAACGTTACTAGCTCTCCTGTTGGTTTAAACACAGACTGGTTGTTTACGATGTAACATCATCAGAGATCAGAGACTAGAGAAGCATAAATGACGTCCTGATCTCATGTTTTACTGAATATTGGAGGATAACGATCGTCAGTAAAACTAAAAACATATTACACCTAGCAAAGTAAAATCTTATCAACACACTAAAGTTATTGACGTAACATCTGTCTGCCATTGTCTGTTATGAGCTTTGACGTGATTATCCCATTGCATTGTGGGATATTCATGCCGGCATAGTGTCCAGTGTTTGAATACTGTAATATCTCCAAAATACTACCATAAATACTATTGGTATCATACAGGTCTAGCCCTACTGTTACTTTCTCTTTGCCATTTAAACGGCCGGACTCTTTAGACCGAGCTAGGCTAGCAGTTTCCATCTGCTTCCAGTCTTTGTGCTAAGCTAGGCTAAACACTCATTTCCCTCCTCCTGTCTTTGTCTCTTCCCAGGTTTCCCTCCCTCCATGCAGCGTAGCACTCCGGGGCCTCAGTTTGGCCCCCAGCAGTCAGCACTGCCCATGTCCCCTCACACAGCGCCGGGGGGGCCAATGCACCACGGCTCCTACCAGCAGGGGGGCTCCTATGGCCAGTACGGCCCCCCAGGTACACACTGTGACCAGGAAGTAAAAACACCTTCATCAAAGTCTCAGAGGTTGACCTTCTAAGCAGATTGTCCGTCCTCGCTCTCTCTAGGTAACTACCCTCGCCCCCCCACTATGGCGGGGCCCCCAGTCCCAACTACAGCGGCCCTGGTCCGGGCCCCGGCTTGGCCAACAGCCTGGGGTTGAACGGCAGCAGTCCCATGCACGGTCAGGGCCCGTCGACGCCGGCGGGTCGCGGTCCCGGGCCCGGCGCCGGGGTCGGCCTTATCCCGCCGGAGGGAGCGCCATGGCCCCCACATCCCCCGGCATGCCTCAGAGCGCCGGCCAGGGCATGGGGCCCCCGGGGCCCAACGCCAGCCGCAAACTGCCTGAGGTCGGCCCCAACGCCGGACCAGGTGCCAACTCCTCCACCTCTGCCACCGCTCAGAGCAGGTGAGTCTGGACTTACGTATTTACTCTCTTACTCTCTCACTAAATTTGCATTTATAGTCATCTGTTATTGTTTATCAAATCTGTCAAGGTTTAAGAATAAGGTTTAATTTTAAGGCTTCAAAAGACATCAAACTGTTTCATGTTGTGTGATTTATGATCCAAACGGGGCCTGCTGTTGTTTTTTTGGAAAATGAATAAACTTTAATTCACAGAACAGTTTGTAGTTTTATAGCATTTTATCTTCTCATTAGTTTTTTTTTTTACCTTTTTGAACGCCAGCGTTGACATTCCTGATAGTTTGTAGCTGCAGAGAATTTACGTTTTGGACCAAAACAACGTTTTTGTTACTTCTCAACCCTTCTATGCTTCTATGCTTCCATCCCTCCATCCTTCATCCTTCTATCCCTCCATCCTTCTATCCCTCCATCCTTCTGTCCCTCTATCCTTCCATCCTACATCCCTCCACCCTTCTATGCTTTCATCCTTCCATCCTTCTATCCTTCCATCCTTCCATCCTACATCCCTCATCCCTCCATCCTTCCATCCTACATCCCTCATCCTTCTATCCTTCCATCCTTCATCCCTCCAGGCCTCCCTTTGCTCGTTCCCCAGCCTATCAGAAGCAGTCCTGGCCCGGGGGTCGACCGGCCCTCTCTCCTACCCGTCACGTCTCTCCTCCTCCTCCTCACCACCATACTCATCCCCAGCCCACCGTGCTGACCCCCCCTGAGCATTATGGGTAGGTTTGGTAGATGCAGATGCACAAACATTGTTCTGGTTTATACCTTTGGTGTACAGTTGTAGGTTTGAACTCACGGTTTTAGGACGGCAAAGAAAACAAACTAAATGAGATAATATACAGGTGTGAACATACGTACCTTTACCTGCTTAAGTCAGGTGTGAACATACCTACCTTTACCTGTTAAAGTCAGGTGTGAACATACGTACCTTTACCTGCTTAAGTCAGGTGTGAACATACCTACCTTTACCTGTTAAAGTCAGGTGTGAACATACGTACCTGCTTAAGTTTAACATACGTACCTTTACCTGCTTAAGTAAACAGCTGACCAAGATAACTGCATCTAATCAAAGTTTAACCCTTTTTTCTCTCTGTGGTGTCCAGGCAGGGCAGCTATCTGGGACTGGCACGAATGGGAGGAATGGGAGGAATGGGAGGAATGGGAGGAATGGGCCCTGGAGGTCCTGGAGGTCTTGGAGGTTCCGGAGCAGGTCCCTACAGCCAGCAAGCAGGCTGCAACTCTGTGAGGATGGCAGCACAGGGCCCCCCCTACAGCGGCCCCTCCTCAGGTACGACCAATCACCCCCATCAGTTAGGATGCCTTGCTTATGACTTTGTAAATGATTGATCATAATTCATAATTCCAGGTCCAGCGATGATGTCAGCAGACGGGACGACCGCCTATCCAGACGCCAAGCAGCGGGTCGAGCTCTGCAAAGAGGGCGTGGCCTCCGATCCGCCCAGGCCCAAGGTGAGTCCTTATTGGTGCTCGTTGTTAACCAATCAGAGAGGCCGCTCAGCGTGCTCTAACAGACGCATGAGCGCTCAGCGTTTGGCTTCTCAACAGCAGCGATGCAGGTTTTTGAAAACAATATTAGAACTCTCTTTGGACTTTTTAGATTATTAGAAGTACGTTTGTATCTATTGTCATATGCACAGCAGTTACAGAGAAGCAGTAAACATGTGTAGAGAGAAAATCACAAGTATGAAATGACACTCTGAACTACAATCTCCTAAATTGAGAGTTGTTTCTCAGAATATCTCTCTCTCTGTAGTTTTGAATGCTCCCACCTGTGTGTACCTTTCGTAGAGTTTCCCAGAACCTTTTCCAGAGGCAGACAGAGAGTCCTCCAGAAAACAGCATCCGTCAGACTTTGAGAGAAAACTGTGATTCAGATTGACGTCTATTTGTTCCATCCGGGAGATGTTTTACAAAGACTTTCTGTTTCTAGTCTGAACTCGGCAGCAGTTCAGTTTGTTTCCAGCAGCACGATGTTCGTTACTACATCGTCATTATTTCCTCTGGCTGGTTTCCTGCCAACACGATCCAGAGTTGTGTTTTTATGTCGGGCTTTCTTCCTGCTTGTTTGGTTCTCTCTCTCCTCTCGACTCACCTGTCCTCATTATCCAGCCGTGAGGAGTCGGCCTCCATACAGATGTGTGTCGGCGGTTCTGAGAGAAGACTCGTCTGCTTTGTGTTTACAGTTTTAGTGGAGGAGTTATAGACGTGTGTTGACTGGTTGTTGCTGCTAATTCTTTGGCGCTTTCAGTTTTTTTTTGCTCATAGTTTGATGCTCCGAAGGTTTGGTGTGTTTTTAGTTTTTCATGTCGGCTGACAGAGAGAGGGGAATAGATGAGAGAGCTCTCAGTTGGTTGTTAAAATTCTCCCAGATAACTATAAGAATAACAGAAACACGGCGGGGAAAGCTCACTGAGTTGTGTTTTTGATATTTGGTTCAATTTGGTTTTAATGAGAATTCAATTTTCTCCTTGTGGTTCTTCTTTTTCTCCGGAGTTGAGGACGGAGGGAAAAGCCTGCTGAGCTTTATGATAAAACTTGACTTGACTGAAAGGAAGTAAACCTCTGGTTTGAAGCAGCTTCATACACATCATTTCATATCTGAATGACGATACAGAAGGTTAGTCTCGAGTTAGAACTGTTGGAACATCAGCTGAACTAGTCACAGTTTAAACGGCTTCAATATTTACTGATCAATAATCTAAATCATTCTAAAGGAATTTCAGTCAAACTGTTTTACATGTAAATAAAACGTTTATTGTCTGTATGAACCTGTTTTTATCTGTTAGAATAATTATTATTGAAGGAGAGAAGAAGAACATCAATCAAACAAATAAATGTAAATGAGAGGTGAATGATTCATGTATCAAATATTAAATGTTTGTATTTAAAGGTTATTAACTAGTTGTTTTAGAGCAGAGAGGACGACCGATGACTTGTGGTGGTTAACGAGGTTTAATCAGCTTCCTGTTGGCTTTAACCCGACTGTCCACCTGCTGCTAAACGCTAACGCTAACAGCTTCTGCATGGCGGCTCATCAAAAAAAGCAGATTTCCCTCGTTTTTTGTGTTTTTTTTTAAATGTCTCCTTCCTGACGTCCCCTCATGTCTCTGTTTGTCTGTTTGTGTCCCAGCCCCCACCCCGTCCCCCATGTCCCCCAGTCTGTCCTCCTGCCACGGGGAGGGCAGGGATGGCATTAGCAGCCCGGCCTGGTCCAACACGTCACCCAGCACCGTAAGTGCAGCAAAGCACAAAACCTCTGTGTGTTTTCTGTGTTTTCTGTGTTTGTTTGGTGCGTAAATGTCAAACGTTCTACTTTTTGATGATGATTGTGACTTAGAGCCCTACTTCCTGCTGCCGATGTGTGAAAACCTCGTAACTCCAACTCGCTTTGAGGTTTCTGTTGTTTAACTTACTTTTAAAAGTTTTACAGAACATATTGACTTTTTTGGAGATGCAAGGTTTTCATTGGACGAGGCCGCATTGTGCTCGCATCTGATCTGTATTACTATGTTTTTGTAAATAATGAAGTAGGGTTGGGCAAAAATATCTAATGAATTCATCTTGTTAGTTTTTTTTGGCTGATTATTGTGTTTTTATTTTGCTAATTAGACGAGTGAGTGAACGTCTCGTCCGGTTGTTGGTTGACGGTGGCCGGTGGGAAAATCACCTTTTAATTGAAGTCAAAGTGCTGCTTTTTTAATTTAATAATGTATTTGCATCGTTATATGATTTTCTACATGTAAAATGTGAGACTTTCTCATTTAAAAATCAGTTCCCTGATTTAAAAACCTTCAGCTTCATCGATGTTTACACTTTGAGCTCATCAGCACCATGAAAGGTCCCTGAGTTACCGTTCTGAAGTGTTTCTGGTGTGAAGGATCTTTTGGTCGTGAAAAGCTCTGATGATCCATTTCAACCAACGCTTACTGAAGGTTTTGTGTGGTTTGAGAAACACTTTAATCTCAATAGAATCCAAAATAAATAATGTCACAGACGCTTTTTAATTCAAGCGGTGTGACATTTCAAAAAATCTGACTTAGTTTAACGATGACGCAGCAGAAACACAAAAGGAACAGTTGAAAGCTGCTTTAATGAGACAGTCTCACTCTGAGAGCTGTGATGTTTCAATCCATCCTCTGGTTGTGTTTCTACTGACCCTGCTGCCCAACCTCCTCATCCATTCACAGACACAGAATTTATTTGTTCCCACATGGAGATCGTTTTTTCATGAACTGAAATCAAGGACCTCAGATCAATACCATCAGAGTGATTGGAAACCATCAGAAGCAGTTTTCTAACCAGCAGCATTTCTTACAGAAACCATTGGGTACTTTAAAAACAACATATAACAACCTATAACCTGATATGAATATAAAGCAGCGATATCAAATATTCTGCAGTTCAGTGACTAAAGGAAACGTTGACTTTAAGTTCTGAACAGTAAAAGTACTCTTTGTACAACGGTTGGGTAGTACTTTTGTGTCTTTGTGATGTGACTGTAGAATATTGACTCGTTTTTTCAGCCACATGGAACCAGATTTACCAACAAATACAAAACATATTTGAGTTAAAGTTTTTCTCTGTCCGGCACCTTTAAGGAGCTCTTCATGTTTCCCTCTGTAGTTTTTCTAACTGAAGTCCTTTAAAGTATAGAGATAAAAAAAAATGCTACATAATGTTTAATAACACACCTTCTTTATTTTAATTGAAAAGTTGCATTTTATTCTTGCAGCAAGCCATTTAGAGTCATTTAGAGTCATTTCCGAAAAACCCGGGGAGCATAAGTGTTTTATATTATAGTGATAAAGTTCTATATTTATATTGTCAATCAGAACAGGTGAAACCCAAAAGAACCCGATCACTTCCGTTCACATGTTGAATATTAAATAAGTTTAATAAGTGTTCAAAGGAAAACTCATTTCCTCTCCCTGTGGTGGTATTTCACAGTCCAATAGTTTGGGTTTTGTGATTTCTGCCTCCATTTTGATACAATGAAGGTGAATTAAACCCTTAACATTGTTGTATTTCTGTTTTATGCTTTGACTTTCACTTCATTTGAAAAATACCGTGATAAACATGGAGGAGAACCTCCGTCAGCCGCTGGCTTTAAATCAGACTCTGATTGATTGTGTTGGTTTGATTTTGTCGCCCTCTGAAAGTCTTGTTGGCGGTGATGACATGAAATGTGGACCTTTGGTTGTTTTGTTCCGTGCCTCTGACGTGGGGGGGTTCTCCATGTCTCGGTGTCTCCAGAAGCCCAGCGTGGCCACCGTGACCAACGAGAAGATCAGCCGGCTGTACGAGATGGGCTGTGAGCCGGAGAGGAGGCCGTGGGTGGACCGGTTCCTGTCCTTCATGGAGGACAGAGGGACGCCCGTCCCAAACCTGCCCGCCGTCGGAAAGAAACCCCTGGACCTGTGCAGACTCTACCTGACGGTGAGGGAGATCGGAGGCCTGGCCATGGTGAGAGCTCACCTCTTCTCTCTCTTCTCCCTACTCACCTTGTTTTTCTTGAATACCTTCATGCGTTTTAGACACATTTTAGTCACATGGTCCTCCTCCTCCTCCTCCTCCTCCTCCTCCTCCTCAGGTGAACAAGAACAAGAAGTGGAGGGAGGTGTCGTCCCTGTTGAACGTTGGGACCTCCAGCAGCGCGGCCAGCTCTCTGAAGAAGCAGTACATCCAGTACCTGTTCGCCTACGAGTGTAAGGTGGAGCGAGGAGAGGAGCCCCCGTCTGAGGCCCTGGGGCCCACCGGAGAGCCCAAGAAACCCCGTCCCTCCAGGCCAGGATCCAGCCCCCTTCCCCAGGTGAGGAAGCACCTGGTCTCTTGTAGACCCTAACAACCCTCTAGCCCTGAGAGGTTTTCATACAATCCTCTCTATCACGTTTCCAGGTGATTAAATCAAGAACTGTATTCAGGTGGTCCTCATAAGAACTAAAAACAAATAAGTTCAGGTGTACCACACAAGTACTAAGAACAGGTTTACTGCTGTGGACGGATTTTAAACACCTAAAAGAATCATCAGTTTATTTGTACGCTATATTTAGAATACTTTCACCTCTTTACCTTCCTGTCAGACACACCTGAAGCTGTTATCAATGCTCTCTTCAGAGACACCAGACTCCATTGATAAATACAGTGATTTAACCTCTCAGAACTCAGGAGTTGCTGGTCCACTGCTGCCTCCATTGCTTAGTTAGTTTGTGTTTTTGTGCGACTGTGGTGAATCCTAACTAACCCTGCAGTTGTGAGCCCTGCTGGTCTCCAGGAAGCTGTTGGACCCCACAAACACTGAAGTCTGGTTCCTCTTGGTCCACCTCTTTATCTCAGGCCTGTCTGAATAACTGTGGTGTGACCCTTGTTCTCAGCAGGTTTTCTGTCTGGTCTGTATCTCTGCAGCCAACTCGGGCTCCCTGCAGGGCCCCAACACCCCTCAGTCCAGCAGCAGCTCCTTGACCGAGGCCCCCGGAGACCTGAAGCCCCCGACCCCAGCCTCCACCCCGCTCAGCCAGATGGGCCCCCAGCCCGGAATCAGGTAGGGGAAGGGTCCCAAATCCTGAGTTCAGTCAGAAGTTACTCCCCAACACAGCAGCAGATATCTGTGGAAGTCATCCAACGGCTTTATCAGCTTTTGTTGTTCCAAAAATGTGCTGCTCAAAGTATTAAATTTGATATTTCTTGGTTCAGTTTGAGGAAGATAGAAAAGCCACTGATATTAGACATATTGCTCATAAGAGAGTGAAAGGGACGACACTAAGCCTGATATCGTCTGCATAACACATCATGCTGATGGGAGATGTCTTCTAGAAATAGCAGATATAAACCTAATATTAGAGGGCCCATGATCGAGCCTTGTGGCACACCTCATCTGAAATAATTAAAGATGAGACGCCAGAAGGTCAAAACTGTTTAGATTTTTAAGGCAGTAAGACAGTTGCAGAGAATATTTATTCTTATCATTGACAGGTTTCAGAGGGACAATGTGTCAGTTTCAAACTCCTTAAGCAGTGAAACTTTTACTTCTATTTTTTAAACTCCAGTTCAGTTTTATAATGTTTTTAAAAGTTGGGTTTACATCTCAGAAACTATGTAGGAGTGAGCGTCCAGGACCCGTTTTCTGAAGGCAGCGATCCAGCCTTCCACACCAAGCGAGGCCCGGGACCCGGCGGCGGCGGCCCCTACCAGCAGGGAGGAGGTCCGACAGAGTCCTCAATGAGGATTCAGTACGACGCCAACAAAGACCCGTACGGAGGACCGAGGAAAGGTGAGCAGGGAAAAAGACAAGATGGTTTGTTGATGGATGGAAAGAGGATGAGTGTCCATGTTGACTTAGGATGACATTTAAGATTAACAGTAACCATTACTGCTCTTTAATTACTTTAAAACAGATGTGAACTCTGTGAATCAGTACAAATGCAGCATCAGTGCTGTGGATTGAAAAGTGTACGTGAGGCCCGATCCCAGTCTCCTCACTTTCACTTCCTCTCTCTCTGACATTTTGAGTTCTTTATGAACCCTTTCTGTAAGTCTGCATCTCTTTGACTTTGCCTAAGGGAATTACCCACAATTCATAGCAATGTGCCGTTAAACCCGAGGTCACAAAAGGGAGCATGGAGATGTAAGAAAAAAGGTAAACAAAGAGACGTCACATGTGAGTTCAGCCTGTTGTACATTTACTCCGAAACATTAAGGATTAAAGATGGAACATAAAAACACATGAAATCAAAGGAATGAAAGAGAAAACGAGTAAATGTAAATTATTTGAAATGACCTCTCGTTTTGTAAGTAAAGAGCCTGAAAGACGTTTGAATCAGGGAGTAAAAATGACGTTGTCATGGTAACGTGTTAAGTTCTTATTTACACTATTTCAACAGGTGAGGTCAGTGAGTCCCTGAGGGTTCAGGGCTCCGGGTCTTAGGGGGACTCTGGGTCTGGTTCTAAGCTTTATTCAGGCGTGTCGTTACAGTCACCGGGCTCTGCTGCCCCCTGGTGGTAAAACACCTCAACTGTTCCTATTAAAGGAGCTTTGTCTGTTGGCTCATATTGCAGAAACATTACATCACTCAGCATCTCCACAAATCCGTTTTGATATTTTCTTCCTTCCAGATAATTAAAGTTAATAATTCAGTTTAAAATAAATAAACCAGTGATGATGTGTCTTCACCCGTTCAGGTCCGGGGCCCGGCGAGGCCTTTGGTCCCGGTCATATGCCCAGCGGTGCCATGCAGGACATGTTCCCCCGCGGGCCGCCCTCGGGGCCCCTGACGGTGTTGGGCCCCAGACCTCAGTACCCCTACGGCCCCGGCTACGAGCGGAGGTGAGATTCTGGTTCTGTTTTTGCATCATTTAGAGTTTTCCAGCTGTTTAATGATGCGTTCTCTTCTTCAGGTGTTTCATTACGTTGCAGAAGTTCTTTATCTGAACAGACGTTGGTAGAATTATTGATCCAGTTGGTGGAGGAGAAACACGAAGGACACGGAGCTAAATACGTTTAAAATCACCAAAAGTTTGTTCAGTGTTGAAATGCAATAAAAAAATATATAAAGAAATATGTTCTGGGTCTGAGAGGAGAATAGTTTTATTTTATTGTGCTGGGAAATTTAAAAAAAAAAATTCTGACTTTCAGAAAATGAAAAATAATGATCATATTTAGTAATTCTTGATCTGATTGATCTACAGGCCGGAGCATGTGATGGGTCCGGAGGGAGGCATGGCGCCCCCTGCAGGTCAGAACAGCATGGGTCCATCTGGAAACGAGGCCGGCATGTTTCCTGCCAACAGATACCCCCAGCAGAGGTGAGGGGGGGCACAGAGGTTTTTATCAGAATGTGTTTCATTTCACATTTTGTCCGTACGTCGTGAGTTATTAAACTCTACTTCTCTCTTCAGACATGACGGCTACGGGCAGCAGTATCCTCACAGCATGGCCTACACTTCCCATCAGCCCCTGTACCCTCAGCAGCAGGTGACTTAACTTCATGTCCTTATTTATTTAGTATCGTTGGAGTATCGTTAGAGTATCGTTAGAGTATCGTTAGAGTATAGTTAGAGTATCGTTAGAGTATCGTTAGAGTATAGTTAGAGTATAGTAGTATAGTTAGGTATCGTTAGAGTATCGTTAGAGTATCGTTAGAGTATCGTTAGAGTATCGTTAGAGTATCGTTAGAGTATCGTTAGAGTATCGTTAGAGTATCGTTAGAGTAGAGTATCATTAGTATCATTAGAGTATCATTAGAGTATCGTTAGAGTATCATTAGAGTATCGTTAGAGTATCATTAGAGTATCGTTAGAGTATCGTTAGAGTATCGTTAGAGTATCGTTAGAGTATCGTTAGAGTATCGTTAGAGTATCGTTAGAGTATCGTTAGAGTCGTTAGAGTATCGTTAGAGTATCGTTAGAGTATAGTTAGAGTATCATTAGAGTATCGTTAGAGTATCATTAGAGTATAGTTAGAGTATCGTTAGAGTATCGTTGGAGTATCATTAGAGTTTTAGAGTATAGTTAATGAGATCAGTTTGAAAAACCAGATGAGATCAGTTTGAAAAACCAGAGTAACGTCTCGTGGTCGCTCTTCTCCCTCGGTTGTGTCTGCAGGGTTTCAAGCGAGCGTTGGAGGGCGTTTATCCGCCTGCGAAGCGTCATGAAGGCGAGGCGTTCGCGGTGCAGCAGTTCGGCTACATGGGCCCCGAGCGGCGGCCGGTGCTGGGCAGTACCCGTACCCGTACGCCCGGGACCGACAGGGGCCACCGCAGCACGGCATGTTGGGGTCGGGGCCGGCGGGGGGTCGGGGAGCGGCCGCAGCCCAACATGTGGCCCCCAGGACAGACTTGGGCTACACGTTCAGCCGGCAGGGCCAGGGGCCCCCAGTCATCTGGGCCAATGCCAGCCGCCGTACCCCCCACTCCTCCTCCCCCTCCATGCCCCCCTGCCCTCCAGACAGCCCCCTCCTCCTTCCAGGCCCCGCCCACCGCCTCCAACCATGTGACCCGCCCTCAAAGCCCCTCCTCCTTCCAGCGGCCCCTGGGGGGTCTCTGTCCCCCAACGGCTCCCCCTACCCCCCTCTATGAAGAAGCCTGCCCCCCCCCCACACTCAGGGCCTCCCCCTCGTCCACAGAGAGGTCAGCTTCCCCCCGGCTCCGTGGAGGCCACGCCCCCAAACTGAAGCCACGACGCCGGCTCACCGCCAAGGACACGGGTGAGTCCACACACACACACACACACACACACACACACACACACACACACACACACACACACACACACACACACACACACACACACACAGAGAGACAGACGTGTCCAGCATCTCTCTGATCGATCTCGTCCAATCAGGAACCCCGGAGGCGTGGCGGGTGATGATGTCACTGAAGTCGGGCCTATTAGCTGAGAGCAGCTGGGCTCTGGACACCATCAACATCCTGCTGTACGACGACAGCAGCGTGAGCTCCTTCAGCCTCACACAGGTCAGACACTGATCACTGATCACTGATCGTTAATAGTGTTAATAAAGTTTTATTCTTTTGAACTCCACTTCAGCTCAAAGATGACAAACTTCCTGCTCACGTTTGACACATTTCACCAAAACATCCCAGCACAGAGGCTTTTATTGTGAAATATCTGAGCGGGAAGTGTCACAGCAGCAAAAAATAAATAAATAAATAAAAAGGATCAGCTTATTAAGAGTTTTTTTATAGATTTATATTTGAAGACAACAGCAAACTAAAACAAAACAGGAAGTTTCAAACACAAGCCTGGAGTTGAGTCAAATAAAGAAAGTTATTAAAGACTTCTAGGTGATGTGGAAGTATTGAATTAATTATGAATGTTATATATTTTATAATGAGTCCTCTGCCCTCCTGCAGCTGCCTGGTTTCCTGGAGCTCATCGTGGAGTATTACCGCCGCTGCCTCATCCAGATCTTCGGCCTCCTGGAGGAGTACGAGGTTGGAGCCGAGTGCCAGGGGACCCTGCTGGGACCCCCGCCCAACCACCACAAGGATGAGGAGGAGGTGCTGAAGGAGGCGTCCTCTGATGACCTATCAGTGGAGGAGCAAAGGACACCCAGGAGGTCGGAGGAGGAGGAGGAGATGGAGGGGCTACTCAATGCTGCACCAAACACTGAGGAGGTGAAAGGCGGTGAACCTGTCGTCAAAGAGGAGGTGGTGGTGAAGGAGGAGCAGCACCAGGAGCAGGCAGAGCTCCGCCCCCAACAGGCCAGCAAGTACGACAAGCTTCCAATCAAGGTGGAGGAGGAGGGGGAGGAGTGGGAGGAGCTGGAGGAGCGCTGTGCCGAGCTCAGCCGACCCAACGGCTTCGTCAGCGGCCTCCTGCACTGGAGGGCCGGAGGAGGAGACTCCACCGCTCACATCCAGACGGGAGACACCGCCGCCACCAAGCCAGCAGGGAGGGAGGAGAACCCGTCAGGTAAAGTCCTGGAGGAGATTTAGTTAGACATTTCTATACATTTATTCATTTTAATTACATATCATCATGTCTCTCCAGGCTCCCCTCCGGAGGTCAGAGGTCGGAGGTCACCGGCGGCTCAGAGTCCCATCGGCCGTCTGGAGGACGAGCCTCGCTGCCGGGACGAGGCTCCTCTGTCCTCGGCCGAGTCCTGGCAGGACGCTCTGGCCAAACGCTGCGTCTGCATCTCCAACGTCGTGCGCAGCCTCTCCTTCGTCCCGGGCAACGACGCCGACCTGTCGCGGCACCCGGGCCTGGTGCTGATCCTGGGCCGGCTGCTGCTGCTGCACCACCACCACCCGCGCCGGAAACGGACGCCGCCCGGCTACCGGCGGGAGGAGGAGCCGGGGCTGGCCTGCAGCCGGGACGAGTGGTGGTGGGACTGTCTGCCGGCGCTGCGGGAGAACACGCTGGTGACGCTGGCCAACATGGCGGGCCAGCTGGACCTGTCGCGGTACCCCGACACCATCTGCCTGCCGGTCCTGGACGGGCTGCTGCACTGGATGGTCTGCCCGTCCGCCGAGGCCCAGGACCCGTTCTCCTGGGCGGGCGCCGTGTCCTCGCTCAGCCCTCAGAGACTCGTCCTGGAGTGTCTCTGCAAGCTGAGCATCCAGGACGGAAACGTGGACCTGCTGCTCGCCACGCCGCCCTTCAGCCGCCAGCAGAAGCTTCTTGCCGCGCTGGTGCGCCTCGTTGGCGAGAGGAAGAGCCAGGTGTGCCGTGAGATGGCGGTGGCCGTCCTGTCGAACCTGGCGCAGGGCGACCCGGCGCCGGCCCGGTGCCTCGCCCTGCAGAAGGGCAGCGTGGGAACTCTGATGGGCTTCCTGGAGGACAGCGTGGCCGTGGCTCAGTACCAGCAGAGCTCGCACGCTGCGTCGCACGCCGCGCCGCCGGAGCCGCCCAGCGTCAACATGATGTGCCACGCCGCCAAGGCGCTGCTGGCCATGGCGAGGGTGGAGGAGAACCGGGCGGAGTTCGTTCTGCACGAGCCGGCTGCTGGACGTCTCGCTGTCGGCCGCCCTCGACTCCTCGGTGGCGGCCATCTTGTGTGAAGTACTCTTTAAAATCGGCCGCTCGTGACACGAACACGCCACCACGGAGCGCGCTCAGAGACGACGTGGCTCCGGATATATTTTTATTTAAAGAACGGAACGCAAATGTTTTTACGTCCAAATGAATATATATAAAAAATATACGACTCCATCGAAAAAAATTATTTGGGATTTTTAAGTAATTTTAATACAGAAATATTTAATACTTGTATTTTTAATTTTGTATTCTTTTGTCAGTTTGTTGTTTTGTTTGAACCAAAGTGTGACGTGGTGAAGATCAGGTTCTGGCTCTCCTGTGGGCGGTTCTCTGGTTTTTGGGGGAGTGGTTAGTTTGGGTTTTTTTAGGGGGCGGGGTCTGTTTATTTAAATGTTGTAAACACGCCTCTCGTTTCTCTCGTGGTGCGACGGAGGAAACACTGATGTTTCGTCACGTTCTTTGTTTTGGTGCAATATGTTTGTTTACTTTTAAATGTGAATTATTTGACCTTCAGTAATCTGCCGAACCTCGACGGCATCAAACGCCACTTTGTGTTTTATAAGAACTTTTTATGTCCTCCGCCAATCAAATCTCCCATCATGCTCCTGTAAATAGACGATGTACATTTGAGCTCCAGCAGGGGAAGTCATCTCTGTATTTAAGGGGAGGGGGTGTTTGATTTGAGAGACTGTACAGACAGGAGGTCGGGGGGGTTAGACTCGTCAGAAACAGTTAAAACAAATGTAAAGAGATAAAATGTCTCCTGTGTGGTTGACAGACGTTGTTTCTCCAGATGTGTTTTTGTCCCACAACAAGAATAAAACGTCATGAACTCCTTTTGTGAGACGGTCTGATGTTTTAATGAGTCTTTATCCAGAAACAGAAGTTAAAGTCGAACAGCGTCGGAGAAACTCTGAAAACGGATGTTTAACGTGAAGCTGCTTCATTTATTTTACAGGAAAGATGTATGTAAGATTATATTTAAAGAAAAAACAAATTTTACAAGACAAAGAACAAAATGTATTGAAGAATTTTAAGTCATTTTAATGTGAAAGACGCATTTCAACAAAATGTGGAATTATATTATAAACATTTTTAATAGTCAATATATTATGTAACCAAAAGACCTGCAGCTGATTTATTCTCTTTAAATTATTACAACTTTTAATCAGAAATCATAACTGTATTTTGAGGTTATTTTTGTATGGTGACTTCCAGCCTTCGTGATGCAAAAGTAAAAGTTTATTATTTCCTGTTATCATCAACACGTCTCCTGGTAAACAAACTACATTTCCCAGAAATTGGCACTAAAATCATCCGTGTTTAGCATTGCTAATGCTAGCATGCTAGCAGTATAAAGCTAGCATGCTAACATGTTGATAAACTGCTTCAAAGGATCACTGTTGTAAAATGAACTTCTGATTCCTTTTTGCACTTTATTTTAGTCACCAACTCCACCCGCCAGGCAGGGTGTCCTGCTGAGCGAAACAAGTGCACCAAAATGTAAAGAGCATCACGGTGACCTTTGACCCTTTATGAACCCAGCATGTTGGACCCAGACTGGACCGCTTCAGTCCGTCACGACGCCGGTTTCTGATCGGCTCAGAATCGAAGGAGTTCTGCTTCACAACTTTTAAAACCACCAGAGAAGAAGAACACAACGCCTCCCGTGTGGTTCCAGAACCAGGAGGTCACTTTGACCTGAAGACAGAGTCCCAGTCCAGAGATCCAGAACCAGGAGGTCACTTTGACCTGAAGACAGAGTCCCAGTCCAGAGATCCAGAACCAGGAGGTCACTTTGACTTGAAGACAGAGTCCCAGTCCAGAGGTTCTGATCCAGTGGAGGTCTTTGGGATTGTCGGGAAGAAGGACTGCATCTTCTGTCTGAACTCTGATAACTGAAAGAGAAGAAGAACGTCAGAGAGAAACCTGACGACTGTTTATATATTTTACTGTTAAAGATTAATATAAATGACCGGAGAAGGTAAATGTTGTTTTTGTTGCTCGGAATCTTTTTCCGTCTTTACGTGTTTCTGCAGAAACGTACGCTGTGAACTCCGAGGACTTTCCACACGGAGACGCTGAGCAGACCGACTCCACACCAGGCGAACAGAGAGCCCCACCCCAGAGCACGCAGGGCCAGAGAGGCCCCGCTCTCCGGGACCGCCGCCGTCGCTGCTACGCCCTGCAGGGGAACAGGACAGTGAACATAACGTTGGAAAACACGTCAGTAAATACAAAGTCAGGAACCGGTCAGTGAACGCACCGTCAGTAATCGGAGTATTATTATGAAAATGATTATAAAATAAGTAGTGACAGTTTTAAAGCGTCGATGTACTTCTATCATCATATTAATATGTGGCTGATATTTTTCATCAAACTGAGAATAAAGCAGCCGTCTGACGTTGGAAACATCTCGTGTCGCTCCACATTTCACATTTCTAACTTTATCTCGTTCCTCTGAAGCTCCGACGACAAAGACGAGTCTGTCTCAGGAATAAAGGAGCGCTTGTTTCCGTTCACTCAGTTCGTCTACGTGCGTCACCTTTAATCAGATCCTGAGAGCGGCCAGTCGTCACTCAGTTCCAGTTTAAAGGCCGTGGTCGGGATTTCATGGAAATCTGCTATTTTCAGGTCGACCGTTAAGAGGAACGTCTGCAGAGAGAAACCAGACGAGTTGAGTTTCTGTACGGAGTCACGGGAGCGCCATGAAATACAATAAATCTGTCAAAGGATGAGAAAATAAATGTGGAATTATAAAATAATAATGATAAATATTATTTATTTTCACTTTTTTAATTTCGGTATATATTTATATATATTTTTTTAATATATAAGTATGTGTGTTTATAAATTACTTTCGTATTTCTTTATCATTTTTTATTTTTTAATCATATATATATATTATGTCATTTATTTTTATCCCTTATTTCCATCCATCCATCTTCCGTAACCTGCTTATCCAGTTAAGGGTCTCAGGGTGCTGGAGCCGATCTCAGCTGTCAATGGGTGAAGACAGGGTTCACCTGGACAGGGTTCACCTGGACAGGGTTCACCTGGACAGGGTTCACCTGGACAGGTCTCACCTGGACAGGGTTCACCTGGACGGGGTTCACCTGGACAGGTCTCATTCCTCTTTACAGTCTCACATTTATTTGTCTATTCTTTTATAGATTTACTCAAGCGACTCCATAACATCAGATTTACTCAAAATCAAAACGTTTTTTTATGATAATTGTTTATATGACTTTTCTTTTTACCGTTTCTTGAATGCAGATGTTTTAAAAGTCAAAGACACCGAGGACGACCGAACCTAACTAACAGTTAGTCAAAGTGTCGACTGATCTGTGATCAGCTCTCGTCTGCGGTGAACTCATGGACGCGTCGACAAATATCCCTGGATCACGTGACACAGGAAACCTAAAAACGTGAAGATTCTCAGGCAGGTTTTAAAGTCTCTTGATCTCCTCCATGCTGAACACTCGGTGGGAGGAGCTTACCTTACTAAACCAGCCCGGGCTTTTTTTCTTGGCCAGCGCCAACGTGGAGCCAAACCCTGCGATCATCCCTGCAGACGCCACCGTGGTGAGGAAGGCTGCACCTGCACACAGGAAGCTGGGTTTAAGAACTACAAACATACACGAGGGGAAAAACTACATTTATCAGAAAATCATATATCATAAGTACAACCTAAATAAACCACATGAGCACTCTGCTGGACTCCACTCAGGTTCAAGACGTTTAAAGAGGCTTCACTTTGTACACTCTGTTCATGAGACACTTTAACTGTTCATGAGACACTTTAACTGTTAAATGTTATGAATATTGAGTCATATTCTTCTCTCCAGATGTTAACACTGACTGAAGGGAGTAAACGTGACAGATGTGTGAGTTTACATCAACATAAAGGAGCCGAACTGAACACCAGAACTTCATCTTTAAATAAACAGATGTTAGGAGTCTGGTATCACATGTGTGTGTGTGTGTGTGTCTATGTGTGTGTCTATGTGTGTCTATGTGTGTGTGTCTATATGTCTGTGTCTATGTGTGTGTGTGTGTGTCTATGTGTGTGTGTGTGTGTCTATGTGTGTGTCTATGTGTGTCTATGTGTGTGTGTCTATATGTCTGTGTGTGTGTCTATGTGTGTGTGTGTCTATGGGTATGTGTGTGTGTCTATGCGTGTGTGTGTGTGTGTGTGTCTATGTGTGTGTGTGTGTGTGTGTGTGTATGTGTCTATGTGTGTGTGTGTGTGTGTGTGTGTGTGTGTGTGTGTGTGTGTGTGTAACTTTCCATGTGACTGTTTAACATGAAGACGTTTTATTAAAGTCACACCTTCAGCTTCATCCTGTTTGTTTCTACAGACTGTGGATGTGTCTGAACCCGTCGGGGACCCGTAGAAACGCGTTTTATTTATGTGGCGTGTTTGACCTCAGAGAGAAAAACGTTAAGAAAACTAAGCTAAGCTAAGCTAAGCTAACATGCTAACATGCTAACATGCTAACATGCTATCTTGCCTTTTAACATCTGCAGCTTGGCCTCCTCATCACGTTCTGCTCGTTCTGTCACGTTTCCATCCGCTGCTGCCATGTTCGCCTCGGTCCGTCAGTGGAACGGGTCCGGGCAGAAACAAGCCAGCTAGGAACATTAAATATGTATTTCATTATTATCATCAAATATTAATTCATAAGTGACGTCATTATGATAAACGTAACTTATGTTTAAGTGGTTTTTTTTATTTTGTGTATAAAATATTAGATGTGTTTTATTTTACGGAGGAAATACAGAGACGGACTCTTTCACCAAAGATCGTCTATTGTTGCAGAACTCGTTTGGCTCTCTGGGGAAAATCAGGAGGTCTCACTCTGTTTCATAGAACTATCCCAGTTCCCAATAAGATAAAATCAGATTATTTATAATATCACGTGTTTATGTATGAATGTGATCTGTTCATTAACAAAAGTAGTTAAATAAATGTTATATTTCTAGATGTATATTGTTGTCATAAATGGAAATATTCAAGTTAAGTAAAAGCACCTCGAAGTTAAGTGCAGCACTTAAGTTAATATCATTTAAGTTAAATAAGTTTCATTACTGTACAAAAGCCAAAGATCTGTTTAGTCAAAATGTGATGTATATTTATGAAATTAATTATTGTTTCATACAACAAATTTTATGTAAAAAAAAAACAGTTTCCTCCTTAACAGACAGCTGAGTTAATTATGATAAAAATACAACATACACATCTGTATTCTTCGTTAAATATGATTCTTCCTGATATGTAATGTTTCCTATTCCACGATATTTAAGGACAATATTAACTGTAAATAAAAATGTAGATTCAGCCCTGACAACCTCATAAAAACGCACATTAAACATTTTATAAAATGTGTGTGAGCTGATATGTGACTTTTATTTGTGGTCTGGGCATATTTTACATCATTATTGCAATAATCAGTTTTGGGACACTGCAACGAAAAGTTAGCTAAATAAATATTTCCATTTATGCGTTAAAAAATACACAGAGGCGTACATATACACACAAAATGACTAAAATAGTGCTATAGTGACAAATATGACAAATTAATGATAACCCAACGCATAATATTAGGTAATATTAAAAATAAAAATACATATTTAAAGATATTAATTACAAATAATAGTAATTTTAAACAAATAAAATAAAATGTACCAATAATGGAAGAGAGTTAGATAGACGTGGGTTTAGTATATAATAAAATCTGCTGTCTGTAATTCATTATTTTGTGTCTGTTTTTAATTATTGTTTCATTATAGGGAACTACAATACAGAACTTATTATTATATTCCTTTATTGATCCCCATGGGGGAAATTCAAGTGTTGCAGCAGCTCAACTACACAGACAGACAATAAATACACATACTATACAACTACACAGACAATAAATACACATACTATACAACTACACAGACAATAAATACACATACTATACAACTACACAGACAATAAATACACATACTATACAACTACACAGACAATAAATACACTATACAACTACACAGACAATAAATACACATACTATACAACTACACAGACAATAAATACACATACTATACAACTACACAGACAATAAATACACATACTATACAACTACACAGACAATAAATACACATACTATACAACTACACAGACAATAAATACACATACTATACAACTACACAGACAATAAATACACATACTATACAACTACACAGACAATAAATACACATACTATACAACTACACAGACACAGACAATAAATACACATACTATACAACACACATACAATAACAATACACATACTATACAACTACACAGACAATAAATACACATACTATACAACTACACAGACAATAAATACACATACTATACAACAAAATAAAGACAGACTGTGGTCTCTGCTGTTGTTGTACAGTCTGATGGCAGTGGGCACAAATGAGCGTCTGAAGCTCCGTCCTGCTCTTTGGTAGAATCAGCCGATGGCTGAAAGAGCTGCCCAGCTGCCACAGTTCCTCATGGAGAGGGTGAGAGGGATTGTCCAGGATGGCTCCGAGTTTGGCCTTCATCCTCCTCTCACCCACTGACTCCAGACTGTCCAGCTCCAGACCACCACAGAGCTGGCTCTCCTCACCAGCTTGTTGAGCTTGTTGGCATCTCCAGTCCTGATGCCACCACCCCAGCACGCTACAGCCGAAGAAGAGGGCGCTGGCTACCACAGACTGGTAGAAGAAGAGGGCGCTGGTACCAGAGAAGGGCACTGACTGGTAGAAGAAGAGGGCACTGGTTACCACAGACTGGTAGAAGAAGAGGGCACTGGTTACCACAGACTGGTAGAAGAAGAGGGCACTGGCTACCACAGACTGGTAGAAGAAGAAGAAGGGGCACTGGTTACCACAGACTGGTAGAAGAAGAGGGCACTGGTTAAGAAGAAGAAGGGCGCTGGCTACCACAGACTGGTAGAAGAAGAGAAGAAGAGGGCACTGGTTACCACAGACTGGTAGAAGAAGAGGGCACTGGTTACCACAGACTGGTAGAAGAAGAAGACTGGTTACCACAGACTGGTAGAAGAAGAGGGCACTGGCTACCACAGACTGGTAGAAGAAGAGGGCGCTGGTTACCACAGACTGGTACTGGTTAGACTGGTAGAAGAAGAGGACTGGCACTGGTTAC
This sequence comes from Anoplopoma fimbria, assembly GCF_027596085.1. Classification (NCBI taxonomy): domain Eukaryota; kingdom Metazoa; phylum Chordata; class Actinopteri; order Perciformes; family Anoplopomatidae; genus Anoplopoma; species Anoplopoma fimbria. Next base: position 668,324 of record NC_072466.1, on the reverse strand, counting down.
CACAGACTGGTAGAAGAAGAGGGCGCTGGCTACCACAGACTGGTAGAAGAAGAAGGGGCACTGGCTACCACAGACTGGTAGAATGCCTTGAGCAGTTTATTGCACACATTGAAGGACCTCAGCCTCCTCAGGAAGAACAGCCTGCTCTGTCCTTTCCTGTAGAGGGCAGTGTTGTGTGTCCAGTCCAGTTTATTGTTTATCTGCACCCCAAGGTGCTTGTAGGACTCAACCCTCTCCACTTCCCCTCCCTGAATGAAAACAGGGACAGGGGGGCTTCTGTTCCTCTGGTAGTCCACCACAAGCTCCTTGGTCTTGCTGATGTTGAGCTTCAGGTGGTTGTTGCTGCACCATGTGATGAAGCTCTCAATCAGTCCTCTGTACTCCTCCTCGTCGTCCCTGGTGA
>NC_072466.1:615421-662921 GCF_027596085.1 Anoplopoma fimbria | reverse complement strand
ATCTCGTTGAATCTGTGGAGGTTTTCATTTTCATCAGAGGAAAGAAACTGTAAATCCTCTGCAGAAGAATCTGCTCACTGAAGATACTGCGTCATGACAGGAAGCTACTTGTGTCTGTGTGTCTTCAGACCTCCGTCAGAAACCAGTTGTTTCCACAGAAACTCAACGTCACTGTCGCAGCTCTCTGATCTATTTTTGGAAACCTCTTATTGTTATTATTATTTTATTTATTTATTTATTCATTTTTCACGCTGGATCCAGAGTCTGTGAGCTGTCAATCACAGCAGAGCAGCAGCTTTGGAGAACGACCAAATATGGAGAGAAGAAGAAGAAGCTCAGCGTCTGAGAGGACGGACAGAAATAGACTCTTTTACTGTTTTCTTTTATTTGATCAGGAATTTATTCTGTGACGCACAGCCTGAAACAACAGCCTCACTTCCTGTCTGACAAACAAAACTAAAGTCAGACATGAAAGTGTTTCTGAAGGCAATGAGGTCTTACTGAACCGGCAAACCAGGAACACCAGACTTATAATGACCCCAAAGAATCATAAGAGGACTTCAAAGAGAAAGAAAACAACAACAAAGAGACAAAATAAACAACAGAGAGAAAGACAACAACTACAGAAAGATGCAGAACAACTAAAAAGAGACACAAAACAACAACAAAAGAGACGTAACATCACTAAAGAGAGATGCAAAACGTCTACAAAGACACGGAAAAAGGACTCCAAAGATACAAAACAACTACAAAACAATGTAAAACAACTTTAAAGAGACATATAACATAACTACGTAAAATGACTACAAAGAGATGCAAAAAATACTTCAAAGAGAAACACAACCTTTATGGTTTGTAATATAAACTACTGTTGCATAATACAGTTTTTAAAGGGTAACATTTTATGTAGAGATTGATGCATTTCACTGGAATCTCTTTGTGTGTTTATTTATTTGTTTGTTTGTGTTTTTGTGTCTGCAGACTCGGCCGGCTGCTCCAGACCTCCTCCTCGTACCAGAGAGGTCCTGATCAACGGACAGACGGTCAAACTGAAATACTGCTTCACCTGCAAGATGTTCAGACCGCCGCGAGCGTCTCACTGCAGCCTGTGTGACAACTGTGTGGGTCAGTACACACATGACTACTGTGGTACAGGTACTGAGTACACAGTCCAGGTACTGGTACACTCACATGGAGTATGTATGTGTTCAGGTACTGAGTACACAGTCCAGGTACTGGTACACTCACATGGAGTATGTATGTGTTCCATGTTCTTATATTTATGTGTTTATTTGAGGTTTTTGACTTTTACTTGTCGTGGAGTATTTCCACAGTGTGGTATTAGTACTTTTACTGCAGTAAATGTACATCATTAAGAGATGACGTTGAAGGTGTTTTTAAACATTATATTACTTTTAGTTTTTTACTAAAATACTTTATTGTTTGTTCCGGTCAGAGCGCTTCGACCATCACTGTCCGTGGGTCGGGAACTGCGTCGGACGGAGGAACTATCGCTTCTTCTACCTGTTCATCCTCTCTCTGTCCTTCCTCACCATCTTCATCTTCAGCTTCGTCATCACACACGTCATCATCAGTGAGTAACACACACACACACACACACACACACACACACACACACACACACACACACACACACACACACACACACACACACACACACACACACACACACACACACACACACACACACACACACACACACACACACACACACACACACACACACACACACACACACACGTACATTTGCCCGGCAGCTTTAGTTACTTTACAAATTAAGATTTTTACACAAAACATGAAAAGTTTATAAAATATTTTGTAATAAATAAACTGGTAAATAAACACATTATACAAGTACAGCTAAAATGATACATTGATTAATCGATTAGTTACTTGACAAAAACAATATTTAGATGGTTTAGGTTATTTTTCATGCAAATCATTTTTGTCTGAATTTTCTTTCAATTATTTTAATTTATTAAAAAAAAAGTACAAATAACTATTAATTGAATAAATTCAACTTAAAAAGAGAAAAGCAGAAAATCCCAACAAACCTGAAACAAAATTATTACATTTTTGTCAAAACATTAACTTTTTAACAGCACTTTCAAATCATTTCAAGAAATCAGTTAAAATGCATTATAATATATAATAATGCATAATGAATAAATAACAATAAAAAACGATAATAAGTAAACAGATACGACATGTTGGAAATAAAACAGCGTGCACTCATCAATGAAATCCTTTTCTTAAGAGAAGTTTAAGATTTTAAAGATGTCACTGATTCTGAATCCTCAGATATATGATCTAATAAATAATAATAAATAATAAATAATAATAAATAGACTTGTGCTCGTGTTTCTGTGTTATTGACGATCCATGGATCCCACTAAGCCCCGCCCCCTGCCCTGTGATTGACAGGCTGCCAGAGGGAGGCTGAGGCGGTTTCCTGTCATTGATGGACGGATTGATTGGTTGGTTGATTGGTTGATCAGTTTAAACTGACTCTGCTGCATCAGACTGTTGACAAACAGAAGTCTGGTTCCTGTGAGAACAGAGACGTGGTTCTTTACCTCAAACAGCTTTATGAAAGAAAACCTTATTAACGAGAAACAACTGTGATTTAATGTTTCACCAAACCCAACAGACCCACATGAACCCCAGAGACCCCCTGAAACCCCCCACAAACCCCTTAGACCCAAATGACCCACATGAACCCAACAAACCCCACAAACCACATAAAATCCCCAAGAACCCCCATTAACCCCACAAAGGCACAGACCTACACAAACCAATTTAACCCCCTTCAAACCCCAACAACCACATAAAACCCCACAGATCCCACAAACCTCAACACACCCACCAAACCCCTTAATAACCCACCAACCTAATACAACTACCAAACTCCATAAACCCCACCAACCCTTCAAACCCACATAACACCACAACAACCCTTCAAACCCACTGAAAACCCAATAAACCCTCATTAACCCCACCACCCAACAATGGGATGGATTGATTCCCTGCCTCCCCCCCGTTCATGCGTCATTGATCAAATTCCGTGTGTTCCAGGCTGCTGATGTTGTTTTCCCAACAAACAGGAAGCTGGAGGCTTCAAACCAACGACCAGCTGACTGTCTGACATGAACCCGAGTCTGTTTTCACTTTTTAGCAGCTGAGCTATAAAAAAGATCCAGAGAGTGACTTTAATCCAGCATCAGTCCAGCTCATTACTGCTGTTTACTCTCAAGTACAACTTAGAGGTACTTGTACTTTACTTAAGTATTTCCATTTATACTTCTACTACATCTCAAATAATAACATTGTTTCACGTCACTACATTTATCTAACAGCTTTAGTCACTTTACAGATTCGGATTAATAAAATAATCACCTCACGCATAATGCTGTATTATTAAAGATTAAACCATCAGAAGTATATTAACTCATTAAAATGAGCACATTAATGCATCAATAATTATAATACAATAATGTAATATACGCAAAATGAGAAATGAGAAGTAAAAAATACCTCAAATAGGTTCTTAAGTACACTACTTGAGTAAATGTACTGTAATAATATGAGACAAAAAAAGATAAAAAGACATAAATATATAAAATGTAAAAACTAATAATACAATTATGAAAACAATGTAATAAAACATAGATATCTGTATTTAAATGTTGGGCTGTTTTGTTTGATACATATATATATATATATATCAAACAGAGGTACTATGTATATGTATATGTATGTATATATATATATATATATATATATATATATATATATATATATATATATATATATATATATGTTTTGTTGAAAAGCTGAATAACCTGATTTCACATTCTGTCTCTGCAGGATCGAACCGGACCGGTTTCCTGAGCGCGCTCAAAGACAGTCCGGCCAGATATCCTTTACCTGCTAGGGTCCGTCTGGAGCTTTCCTCCAGAAAACACATTACATGACATTTACATTACATTACATTACATTACATTACAGTCTGAAGTGAAGTGTGTTCAACATAGGTATTCAAGAGAACTACTAGTCACCAGAAGTCATCAGTACATTACAGTCTGAAGAGAAGTGTATTCAATCATAGTACTTCATCAGAGAACTTTATCAGGTAGTCACCAGAAGTCATCAGTGCATCTCCTTTCTTAATCAAGTATCTTTATCAGGTAGTAAAGCATAAACCAGACTCTGCAAGGTCAAGTATTCCTCCAGTGAGGGGTCAGGACAAATTACCGGGTGGATCGGCTGCAACCTCTGAACAATAATTCACCCCGAGGCAAGAGAGGAGTGGTGGGGGGTGTAGGGCTTCATGGCCTGGAGATAGGAAGGAGCTGTTCCTCTCACTGCCCTGTAGGCACCAGAGTCTGTAACTGGATGCTCCTACAGGGAGCCAGTGTAGAGAACGGAGAAGGGAAGTTGTGTGGGAGAACTTGGGTCATTGAACACCAGACGAGCTGCAGCTTTCTGGACGAGCTCCAGAGGTGTGATGGCCGACGCCGGGGCTCAAGTAGTGAGTTGCAGTCATCGGCCGCATGTCAATACGACCCATAATGCATTGCCAAGGTCACACGCTCCAAGGGGGGGCAGATTTACGTACTCAGCTCCTCTTTCTTCTGTTTCTAGTGTTTTCTATTTGTTTCTGCTTCGGTCCAGCTGCAGTCTAACCAGATGTAAATGTTATTATTCAAATATGAATATGTGTTTTTAAACTTTGAACCAGCACGATCTGGGAAAATGAAGTCTCCATTATGGCACAAAAAGAAGAGGATAGCGCTCCTGTTTTAGCCGGAAGCTATCGGTAGCTAACCCAGCAACCAAAGAGTATTAATGGAAGTTGTTGTTGGTAAAGATTCCCGGTAGAGGAGATGGTGGACGGTGGAAAAGAAGCAAATGTAGTCCGTCTAGTGTTGTTTGTAGTTTTTAGGCTCTGAGGATAACAGATAGCGATCCGGTCGTCTTTGCGACAACGGCAACAACATAAAACAATTTTGAAAAACTCCAGGAACTCCTCCTGAGGTTCCTCAGGTCTGAGGAACCTCAGGAGGATCCGAAGCTTTGTCTGTGGAATAAATAAGAACTAAATCTGAAGTCGGTCCTTGACTCTGTTCTGCACCGTCCTGGAGGTGGTGGTGTGTTTCTTCTCCGTCTGGTCCATTGTGGGTCTGTCCGGGTTCCACACTTACCTGATCAGCTCCAACCAGACCACCAATGAGGACGTGAGTTTACAAATCAGAGGTCCGAGGACCACCAGGGGGTCCTGAGAGGCTGCCAGGAGGACCAGGAATATCTCTGATCTATCATTTACTAGAAGAAGAATACCTGGTCGTGATATTTATTGGATATTAACTGAACCAACATTCTGTGTTTCTGTCCTGGTCTTCTCCTGGTCCTGATCCAGATTAAAGGGTCCTGGTCCACCAAGCGAGGGAAGGACAACTACAACCCCTACAGCTACGGAAACATCCTGACCAACTGCTGTGCTGCTCTGTGTGGACCTCTGCCCCCCAGGTCGGCAACACAACACAGGACGAAAGACAAGATGAAAGACTGGACTAAACACAGTAAACACAGGACTAAAGACTGTAAACACAGGACTAAACACAGTAAACACAGGACTAAAGACTGTAAACACAGTAAACACAGGACTAACACCTGGACTAAACACAGGACTAAAGACTGGACTAAAGACAGTAAACACAGGACTAAAGACAGGACTAAAGACTGGACTAAAGACTGGACTAAACACAGTAAACACAGGACTAAAGACTGGACTAAAGACTGGACTAAAGACTGGACTAAAGTCAGGACTAAACACAGTAAACACAGGACTAAAACCTGGACTAAACACAGTAAACACAGGACTAAAACCTGGACTAAACACAGGACTAAAGACTGGACTAAAGACAGTAAACACAGGACTAAAGACTGGACTAAAGACTGGACTAAAGACAGGACTAAACACAGTAAACACAGGACTAAAACCTGGACTAAACACAGGACTAAAGACTGGACTAAAGACAGTAAACACAGGACTAAAGACTGGACTAAAGACAGTAAACACAGGACTAAAGACTGGACTAAACACAGGACTAAAGACAGGACTAAAGACTGGATATAGTTTGTTGCTTTCCAGCAAGGTTATTTCTTCCTCCACCTCTTCCTCACAGCATCCTTGGGCTTTCTGTGTTTAACGAGGACAGTTTTCAGTTGAGACCTTCCTCGCAGTAATTAAACTCCTCCTCTTCTTCCTCCTCCTCCTCCTCCTCCTCCTCCTCCTCAGAGATTAGTTTCTCTCCCCTCAGCTGTTCACTCTTTCTCCTTTGCTGATGACAAACTGAGATACATAATAAATCACCAAAACAATGAAAGTCAGAGTTATTGATCGCTGCATTGTTTCATAGTTCAGCCTCCATGTCTGGAAATATTCAACCTTCCTGTTAAACTCTGTGTTGATCCTGAGACACATTCTATTGTTTTCTCAAAGCAGCTGATTCAAACTTAAGTAAAAATTGAATGAGGTTCTGGATAATGTTTCTATGCATTGTTGGACCGCTGAATATTCCTCCATATGTGACAGTGTGACATCATGTTCATGTTCAGTATTCAGGCTATTCAAGCTCGTTCTAGGATGCTTTTATTGTGAAACTCTTGACTCTAAAACAGGAAGCTGTTCCTGTTTAAATCTGAGCTTTAGCTTTCTTCTCTTCTTGTTCATCTGTTGCTCAGAGGATCTTTGTCTCTTTCAGTTGAACCATTGAACAGCATTTTGTTCTCCATCTACTAAACTAAAGCTAGGCTAGCTGTTTACCCCTGATTCCAGTCTTTATGCTAAGCTAAGCTAATCACTTCCCTTCTCCAGAACTGAAGTGAGGACACACACATGAGACTGAAACATTTTACTTTCAGAAGAAAACACAATAAGTGTATCTTCCTAAATTGTCGAGCTCTTCTTTTCATGCATAGAACTAAGTTATATTAGTAACTAGTTGTTTTTATGTCTCAATACTTTTTAATGTATTCTGTGTTTATTAAGTACTTTACTCATATATTATATATTTATCAAAACACGGTGTCAGTTTGAATCTGAATGAAACTGAATAACTGAGACACAGTTGTTTTCTGTCTGTGTCCCAGTTTGATTGACAGGAGAGGTCTGATCCAGTCCGACACACCGCAGACCGTCTCCCAGTCCAACCAGTCCAACCAGTCCAACGGGACCAGCCAGCACCACAGTCACATGGTAGGTGGAGGATGACAAACACAGACTAAACACAGGACTAAACACAAGACTAAACACAGGACTAAACACGTGACTAAACACGTGACTAAACACAGGACTAAACACAAGACTAAACACAGGACTGTTTTTATGTGACTTATATATAAATCAGACTAAACACGTGACTAAACACGTGACTAAACACAGGACTAAACACAGGACTCTAATCAACGTTCAACAGAAAGATTCTGACTAAACAAAGACTAAATACGTGACTAAACACAGGACTAAACACGTGACTAAACACAAGACTAAACACAGGACTAAACACAAGACTAAACACGTGACTAAACACAGGACTAAACACAGGACTAAACACAGGACTAAACACAGGACTAAACACAGGACTAAACACATGACTAAACACAGGACTAAACACAAGACTAAACACAGGACTAAACACGTGAGTAAACACAGGACTAAACTCGAGAGGTTTTTTGTTGCTTTCCAGCACGGTTATTTCTTCCTCCTCTTCCTCCCAGCATCGTTGGGCTCTCTGTGTTTAAGGACAGTTTTCCGCTGAAGGAGACCACATAGGGCGGAGCCTCTGGTGACCTCTGTCTCTGCTGTGACCTTCTCTCTGGTTGTCTCCTCAGTGTGATCAGGATCAGTGCCTCCAGAGCACCAAGTCCGTCCTGCAGGCGGCCGCCCCCCTGCTCCACAGCGCCCCCGTGGTGCTGGCCCCTCTGCCGGTGAAGACCACGTCCCTGGGGGGGCCCTGTGCCTACCTGGCCCCCTCCCAGCCCTCGCTGCCGTCCTGCGGGGGGGACGTCCTGACCCTGAGGGACGCCGCTGCCGACTCCCACTGCCACCACCACCTCCACCATCACCACCACCACCACCGCCGACACTTCGTGAGCCCGGAGGAGACGCCCTGCTCCACGCCGCTGGGCGCCCTGCCATGCCCCGCCCACCTGCACCTGCACCCACACCTACAGGGCCCCGCCCCCCCCGCCCTGTACGACCCCGCCAGCCAGGACGCTCTGCACGAGGACTCGGTCAGAGGGCTGGTCAAACTCAGCTCCGTGTGAACCAAACATCTCTTTACTTTAACGGGTTTGACCTCCGACCTTCAGCTCCTCTTCCTGTCTTCATCAGATTCTCAGATTCAGTGGAAAAACGTCTCTGTTGTCGTAAAGTGTTTCCTGTCTGAGGTTTGAAGCAGAAACAGACTTTGTGAATAAATGAAGACGGAACATGAAACGTCTTCTTTCTACCGATCACACGCTGCAAACATGTCGTGGAGTAAAAAAAACAACGTTTCTCTCTGAAATGTTGTCGAGGAAACGTAGAACAAGAGAAGCAGAATAACATTTGACAAACATTACGTTTTTTGAAACCTCTCTGGAGTCCAGCTTCATTTTCATTAATATTTTCCAACTTTCTCTGCTTTCTTTATTGTCTTTTTAAAAGGTCACCTCGCTGGTCTGATTCCACTTTTGTCAAAGCTGCTTTTTTGCCCAAAAATGCACAAATCTTGAACTATAATTTTTCTAATTTCATTTAAATAAACGTTTACTCAACATTTTTGATTTTGACGAAGACACAAATTTGTTTTACATTTAAAACCGTTAAACTATCTAATTCTTAAAAAAAACATCCTAAAATTAAAATTCATGTTGAAGTCGCAAAAAGTCAAATTGACTTCTGTATTTAGATGTTAGCTCGTTAGATTATCATTTAAATGACTCTAGATGAGCTAAACGGTCATGTCGTGGTACAAAATCAATAATCATGTTTAAAAAATCCTATTTATATATATTATAAAGCAGCTCAAGGTTATAGGAAAAATTGTTTCACTAATTAAAAACAAATCATACCGTTTATTTACATTATACTGACACGCCTGTAAAAATCTTATATTACATTTTTTTAACATAAATAAGTCTCTCAATGAAATAAATAAATAAAACGAGCTGAACTCCAGAAGGTTTTTTAAACAGAAAGATGTCCAGATAATAAACACAGAAACAAACACTGTAAAGGTGAAGAAATCAGCTGTTTGTTTCTTTTATTTTGAAGGCGTGTTCTGGACTCTTTACCTCTACAGGATCCTCCTCTCTGTTTCTGACCCTCTGATGAAGTCCAATTCTGTTTCCTGCTAAAAAAACAAAACAAACATTTGACCCAGAATAAGCTGCTCTGCACCGACCTCCTTTATTTTACAAATCAATGTGTGGATGTGAAGCTCATCAGTGTTTATGATGAATAAAGAGAACGGACTCTGTTATTCACAGAGGAGACAAGTGACCCGACGAGAAGCTTCAGGTTTTCATTTAAAGGAAAAGAACAGGAAGCAGGACTGAGTTTTCTATAAAAAAACAGAAAACATCTGCAGAGACGAGTTCATGAGTTTGTGTTGGACGAAGCATCATCACTGCCAGATGTTCAGCTGGAGTTCACATCTGTAAAGAACCTCACAGATCATTTTAATGGAATCACCTCCATCAGTGAAGTAAATCCACTCAAACTGTTCTGGTGAACTTTGACCTGTGAGTTTGTGGTTCAGCTGTTTGTCAACATCAGAGAGTTTTTATCTGATAAACATCTTTAAAAAATGAACAGAAGCTTTTAAAGAGTCTCACGTTTAACAGCTGTGAGATAAAAACAATAAATGCCTTATTTTATTTATGAAATGTAAAATCTGACAATAATCACTGATCTGTTGGTTTTTAGACTCGCTGCTCCGGATTTGATCTTTTTTTTTACTGCTGACCTGAACGCTGCTTTATGGAAGCCCAATTCAGACAATAAAAGAAAGAATAAGTTTATAAAAGTCATGATAATTACAAACTTCCTCAAAATAATGACGTAGTAACTCAAAATAGTGAATTAGAATCTCAAAATAATGAGTTTGTATCTCAAAATATTTAGTAAATATCTCGAAATAATGACTTAGTTCCTTAAAGTAATGACCTAGATTCATGAAACAATTATTTAGTATCTCAAAATAATAACTTAATATCTCAAAATAATAACTTTTTATCTCAACACAATGAAGTATCTCATTATTTTTGCAGTACAGATTCAATATTTCCAGAGATGCGAGTCGTTATTGTGAAAAGGTTTCTCACTTTCATGACTTATAGGATCTTTTTTTTCATCACATTGTCAGAAATGGGCTTCCACACTGCATTCTGGGAGCTGTAGTCGTAGAACTAGAGGGAACTGTGTTGTCAGATGTTCGACTCTGTGAATCACTCGTCATGTTTCTTAGTGACAGTTATTGACGTACAATCAGTGTGTGAGAAACGAAGCGTCTGATTGGACGACGTCCAGTCCGTCCACTCTGCATTCAACTATTATTGTGGTTTTGTGTCTCCAGCTGTTTCATTAACAACTGTGGTTTCCAATAAAACATTCGTAAAAACAGAAAAGAAAAGAAGAAGAAGAAGAAGAAGAAGAAGAAGAAGAAGAAGAAGAAGAGTCTCTTTGAATGTATTTTAAAAGCATTAAAGAATAAATTAACTTTAATATGTCAAACACACCCTCAGCTTTATGATTGTTTCATTTATTTCTGACCTCTTAAAATACAGCTTTTATCAATTAAATATATTTATACAATTAAAGGAAACTTTAGTTATCTGATTAAAATTTCTCTCCTTTTTCTTTCTTTGAAGGATTGTTGTCGTTTATTGTGTATCTCTTATAAAAGGAAGTGGAACTGAAGCAGAATTTTGAGGTACTTGTACTGCTATCAAATACTTCTATTCCTCTAAATTTCAGAGGGAAATAACTCCAACACATTTACTTGAAAAATTCAGTTACCTTGCAGACTCTGATAATAATGATTATTTAAATAAATAATAACAATAATACATTTAAATAATACAACAATATAATATATTCATTATTTTAGTAAATGATGTTGTATTATTAAAGATTTAACAGCACCATATACAGTCATTAAAAATGAAAATTACAAGCTGTAACATTCAAGTATTAAACACATTAATGGTTCAAGAAAAAAATGAATGAGTTTTTGTCAACTGTGGTTTTACTACTTGTGTATTTTTTTATATTGATATTTCTTAATAAAAATATTAGCAAGAAATATTTTGAAGTATGGAATGAAGGAAAATAAATAGAATTGCTGTTTAATAAATAGGATCTGGTATTAAAATGGCACAGTAACGTCTACATCCAGAAGGGGGCAGCAATGCAACAAAACGGATGTCGACTGCCGTAAAACACACGGAGAAGAAGAAGTCTTCCCAAACAGCCAATCAACGCTCTCGCTTCGGCCAACCAGGAAACAGATCAGATCAAACCTACTTTAAAACATCTGATTTAAGATGAAAACGCAGCTCAGGTTGTTGTTTCAGAGCCCGAAACCTGAACGAAGGAAAGAACAACACGTCAGCTCACAGATACACGTTACCCCGTCGCTAAAGAGCCACTGCCCGACGGCTTATGATTATAAAATGCTTTATTAACAACTTCAGCACAACACGGAAGTCAACTGCAACTTAATTAACTTTATCATTTTCTTTTTAAATTAATTAATTATTTAAAATTATTAATTTAACGGTTTTGAATGTAAATAATAAATAAATGTGTGTCTTAATCAAATTAAATAATATTGATTATGATTATTAATATTTGTATTATTATTTATTGATATTGTTATTATTATTGTTATTATTGTTGTTATTATTATTGATATTGTTATTATTATTATTGTTGTTATTATTATTATTATTATTATTATTGTTATTATTATATTATTATTCTTATTGTTATTATTATCATTATTCTTATCATTATTATTCTTATTATTGAAAACAATAATCTGTTTTTTTAACCCTTCTGGCCGCTAGGGGGCGCCTCCCCCTCCTGACCTACATGCTGTGTTGTTGTCTTCTCAAGCAGCCAATCAGAGCCGAGCTCTTCTCAAGCAGCCAATCAGAGCCGAGCTCTTCTCAAGCAGCCAATCAGAGCCGAGCTCTCTACCCCGGAAACAGCTGATCTCATTCGGCTTCGCCTGTTTAGAGGGAAGACGAGGCTTTTTCTCTAAACAGGTACAACACCCTGACACGATAATAACAATAACAACAATAATAATAACAATAACAATAATAACAACAATAATAATAACAATAAACCGTTGAATCACCGGATGTGTTCCTTTGTTTCACATGTAACGTGTTTTTTGGCGCTAAATTGTCCCGATGAACCCGCCTTAATGTGACAGTAAACATCCACGTCACAGTGATGACGCGGCGTTGATCACGTGGTGTTGAGTGACAGTAAACAGAATCTTCTGTTTAAAGTTCTTAATGTCACGGTTTTAATTATTAAATAAATGTGTTTTTAATCAAAATAAATAATGTGTCGTAAAGCTCATTTACATGTTAACTTTATCATTTTCTTTTTTAAATTAATTAATTATTATTTTTAATTATTAATTTAACGGTTTTGAATGTAAATAATAAATAAATGTGTGTCTTAATCATAATAAATAATGTGTCGTAAAGTCATCTGGATGTTTTGTAACTTCTTTCTGGCAGTGTCGTAAAGTCATCTGGATGTTTTGTAACTTCTTTCTGGCAGTGTCGTAAAGTCATCTGGATGTTTTATAACTTCTTTCTGGCAGTGTCGTAAAGTCATCTGGATGTTTTGTAACTTCTCTTTCTGGCAGTGACGTCACCTCCGCAGGAACAAAGACATTTTGAATTTTCCCGCCGCTCTTCGTTCGCCACGTGATCGCGGCTCGCCTCCTGATTGGCTCCGTCGCAGCGTCACTGTAAGGAGCTGCGTTTCTATTGGCCGGCGTCCGTTCTGGCGCCAAACGTTGAATAAAAGGAGCAGCGGCGCAGCGCGGCCTCAGTCTGCTGCTCGTCTCCTCCTCTGCTCCTCCTCTGCTCCTCTCCGGACTCCACTACCCAGCATGCAGTCTGCTCGCTCTGCTCTGTGCGTGAAGGCCGAGAACTCTCTGAGCGGCCACGTGGCGCTCATGTCTCTGGACAAAGAGAACACGGTGAGAACCGGACGCGTGACGTCACTGCCTCTGTCCGACGCGTTGCTGCAGCCTGTGACGTCACTGTGTTCTCTCCTTTCAGCCGCCGTCTCTGAGCGCGAGCCGCATCCTGACGTCAAAGACCGCGCGCAGGATCTTCAGCGAGGTGAGCGAGACTGTCTGTCTGCAGGGACTCCTCTTGTCTCACACTGACTCTCTGTCTGTCTGCAGGGACTCCTCTTGTCTCACACTGACTCTCTGTCTGTCTGCAGGGACTCCTCTTGTCTCACACTGACTCTCTGTCTGTCTGCAGGGACTCCTCTTGTCTCTCACTGACTGTCTGTCTGCAGGGACTCCTCTTGTCTCACACTGACTCTCTGTCTGTCTGCAGGGACTCCTCTTGTCTCACACTGACTCTCTGTCTGTCTGCAGGGACTCCTCTTGTCTCACTGACTCTCTGTCTGTCTGCACTCCTCTTGTCTCACACTGTCTGTCTGTCTGCAGGGACTCCTCTTGTCTCACACTGACTCTCTGTCTGTCTGCAGGGACTCCTCTTGTCTCACACTGACTCTCTGTCTGTCTGCAGGGACTCCTCTTGTCTCACACTGACTCTCTGTCTGTCTGCAGGGACTCCTCTTGTCTCTCACTGACTCTCTGTCTGTCTGCAGGGACTCCTCTTGTCTCACACTGACTCTCTGTCTGTCTGCAGGGACTCCTCTTGTCTCACACTGACTCTCTGTCTGTCTGCAGGGACTCCTCTTGTCTCACACTGACTCTCTGTCTGTCTGCAGGGACTCCTCTTGTCTCACTGACTCTCTTGTCTGTCTGTCTGTCTGCAGGGACTCCTCTTGTCTCACTGACTCTCTCTCTGTCTGTCTGCAGGGACTCCTCTTGTCTCTCACTGACTCTTTGTCTTCTCAACAGCTGATCTTCGAGTTTTGGCGCCAGAATTGACATTCTGGCGCCAAAACGCTGAGCTCAGCTGTTCCTGTTCCTCTGAAGCAGAGTTGATGTTGATGTTTAACTCTAGAATGTTCTTTATTATTTAATGTTTGCATGTTTTTCACTGCTGACAGAAATGAATGATGATAAATAACTGATTTAATAACTGATTTAATAACTGATTAATCTGCAGCTGATCCATAGTTCAGATCAGATCAATAACCTTTGTTATCTTTAAACATGGTTCAGTTCATCTGGTTGAGGATCCTCATGATTCTACCAGACGCTCTTATTGATCACGTGACTGATTATTGGTCGTTGTTTGTGAACGTCTTCAGTAGTAAATGTAATGAACCTGTGAAGTGTGTAGTAACGTTTGTGTGTCTCAGCACAAAGCCGTGAAGAAGAGCGTTGGTGAGGAAGAGGAGGAGCCTCTGCTGAAGGAGAACCCTCGTCGCTTCGTCGTCTTCCCCATCCAGTACCACGACATCTGGCAGATGTACAAGAAGGCCGAGGCCTCTTTCTGGACCGCCGAGGAGGTAACCATGGAGACGAGTCTGCAGTTCACCTGTCCTCCAGGTGTGCGGTGATGTCACGATGATGTCATGTTCACTTCCTGTGTCTCTTCAGGTGGATCTGTCCAAAGACGTGCAGCACTGGGAGTCTCTGAAGGACGACGAGAGGTTCTTCATCTCTCACGTGTTGGCCTTCTTCGCCGCCAGCGACGGCATCGTCAACGAGAACCTGGTGAGCAACCGGCTGTTTGTTTCCACGGCAACGCCCTAAACTGATTCAGAGGTCCCCTCAGATCAATGATTATTGATTCAGTATCAGAGGATCCTGAAGCTCTGATCTCAACAGTTACTGTTGTAGACTCTACTAGACTAGACTCTACTAGACTAGACTCTACTAGACTAGACTAGACTAGACTAGACTCTACTAGACTAGACTAGAGGGTCGGGTCTGTGGTGATGAGAAGCGCAGGGGTACGGACCTCAGCCAATGATGGGGGCTGAGTGCTGCTGCAGACGTTCTGATTGGAGGACGAGTGGTTCACTGACAGAACGACAGCAGCACGAAACAGACGCTCGTCTGAACAGACCGACGCCTACTGGGGTCCAGGGTCCCCGTTAGGCCTCCTACTGGGGTCCAGGGTCCCGTTAGGCCTCCTACTGGGGTCCAGGGTCCCCGGCCTACTGGGGTCCAGGGTCCCCGTTAGGGTCCTCCTACTGGGGTCCAGGGTCCCCGTTAGGCCTCCTACTGGGGTCCAGGGTCCCCGTTAGGTCTCCTACTGGGGTCCAGGGTCCCCGTTAGGCCTCCTACTGGGGTCCAGGGTCCCCGTTAGGCCTCCTACTGGGGTCCAGGGTCCCCGTTGGGCCTCCTACTGGGGTCCAGGGTCCCCGTTGGGACTCTACTACTTAAAAATTGTAAAATCAAGAAAAGCAACAGATTCTCACATTTGAGAACATATAAATGCTTTTATTTTGAAAAGGGATTAAAACTATTGATCGGTTATCAAACTCTTTTTCTTCTGCGTCTCTGATTGGTTGTTGACTCTCGTTGTTCTCCGTGTGACCACCAGGTGGAGCGCTTCATGCAGGAAGTGCAGGTGACGGAGGCCAGGTGTTTCTATGGTTTCCAGATCGCCATGGAGAACATCCACTCAGAGATGTACAGCCTCCTCATCAACACCTACATCAAGGAGCCCACAGAGAGGTGAGACCACCAGGTCCTGGTAGTGGACTCTACTGGTCTGTTAGACTCTCTACTGGTCTGTTAGTGGACTCTACTGGTCTGTAGTGGACTCTACTGGTCTGTTAGACTCTACTGGTCTGTTAGTGGACTCTACTGGTCTGTAGTGGACTCTGGTCTGGTCTGCTGGTAGTGGACTCTACTGGTCTGTTAGTGGACTCTACTGGTCTGTTGGACTCTGCTGTCTGTTCTGTTCTGTGTCTGACGGTGTGTTCAATGACCCTCAGAGAATACCTGTTCAACGCCATTGAGACCATGCCGTGTGTGAAGAAGAAGGCCGACTGGGCGATCAACTGGATCGGCAACAAGGCAGCAAACTACGGTAACCGTCTCTCTGACGCCACGGGAAGCTCCCGTTGTGGTGCCGGTCGGGTCCGGTACTGATCCGGTATCAGGTATTGATCTTGACTCTGTGGTTCCTCCAGGAGAGCGCGTGGTGGCCTTCGCTGCCGTGGAGGGAATCTTCTTCTCCGGTTCCTTCGCCGCCATCTTCTGGCTGAAGAAGAGAGGCCTGATGCCCGGCCTGACCTTCTCCAACGAGCTCATCAGCAGAGACGAGGTCAGTACTGACCACTGGTCCACTCCTCACCGTTACTGGTTCTAGACCTGTGTGTGTCCTGACTGGTGTGTGTCTACTGGTGGTGTGTGCTACTGGTTCTAGACCTGTGTTACTGGTCTGTGTGTCCTGACTGGTGTGTGTTACTGGTCTCTGTGTCCTGACTGGTGTGTGTTACTGTGTCCTGACTGGTGTGTGTTACTGGTCTCTCTGTGTCCTGACTGGTGTGTGTTACTGGTCTCTGTGTCCTGACTGGTGTGTGTTACTGGTTTCAGGGTCTGCACTGTGACTTTGCCTGTCTGATGTTCAAACATCTGGCGAACAAGCCGTCGGCAGAAACCGTCACCAGCATCATCAGGAACGCCGTGGAGATCGAGCAGGTGGGTCGACACAAACGGATCCTCAACACCTTCTGGTTCCTGTGCTTCAGTCTGTCGATGGTTTCACTGGTTTCACTGGTTTCACTGGTTTCACTGGTTGTGTTAATGGTGTGTTCTTGGTTTCCCTCTCAGGAGTTCCTGACGGAGTCTCTGCCGGTGAAGCTGATCGGGATGAACTGTGATCTGATGAAGCAGTACATCGAGTTCGTAGCCGACAGACTGATGCTGGAGCTCGGCTTCACAAAGGTAACGCGTCCAACGAAACCACAGCTCCCAGTACACTAGACTAGACTACACTACACTAGACTAGACTACACTCTACTAGACTAAACTCTACTAGACTAGAGGGTCGGGTCTGTGGTGATGAGAAGCGCAGGGTACGGACCTCAGCCAATGATGGGGGCTGAGTGCTGCTGCAGACGTTCTGATTGGAGGACGAGTGGTTCACTGACAGAACGACAGCAGCACGAAACAGACGCTCGTCTGAACAGACCGACGCCTACTGGGGTCCAGGGTCCCCGTTAGGCCTCCTACTGGGGTCCAGGGTCCCCGTTGGGCCTCCTACTAGGGTCCAGGGTCCCATTAGGCCTCCTACTGGGGTCCAGGGTCCCCGTTAGGCCTCCTACTGGGGTCCAGGGTCCCCGTTAGGCCTCCTACTGGGGTCCAGGGTCCCCGTTAGGCCTCCTACTGGGGTCCAGGGTCCCCGTTGGGCCTCCTACTGGGGTCCAGGGTCCCCGTTAGGCCTCCTACTGGGGTCCAGGGTCCCCGTTAGGCCTCCTACTGGGGTCCAGGGTCCCCGTTAGGACCCCTTTTAGAGTACATTTGAAATACACCTTAAACACTAAACTCTATATTTCACAGAACTAAGTGTTCTAAATGTTCTACGTGTTCTAAGTGTTCCTCTCTAACGTGAGTTAAACGCTGAGTAAACTGACCTGGGTTCTGCGTTGTGTTCCTACAGATCTACCGGGTGGAGAACCCCTTCGACTTCATGGAGAACATCTCTCTGGAGGGAAAGACCAACTTCTTTGAGAAGCGTGTGGGCGAGTACCAGAGGATGGGCGTGATGTCCGGCCCCACGGACAACGCCTTCAGGCTGGACGCAGACTTCTGAGCCCCGAGCTGGAGCTCACACTCAAACTCAAACACTCTAATTCAAAAAGCATTCCTCTGGTTTTAACTGGTCGTCTACCTCGCTCCCCCAGTGCATGCTGGGATTGGCTCTTAATAGTTTTATGAGGCAGCTTCATCGCGATGAGATGAAACCGTTAGAGCTTTTGTAAATAATCATTTTACCTGGTTTTTTGTATTTATTAGTACTTTTAGATCAAAGAGGTGTTTGTGAAATATGTACAGCTTTAGTGACTCATGCTTTGTAATAAAAGCTTATTAAACATAAATCTGGTTGTAGGTTTCCTTTTTTTATCTTTACAAAAGCAGCTGTTGAACATTTCAGGATGTTTAATCTATAAATAACATCAATATCATTTCCCTTTAATCAGTTTTATTCTGTGCTTGTTTTTTGTCTTCATTACTATTATATATTCATAGATTTAACTTCATAATGACGTTACCAGCTGTGACAACAATGATCTGTTTGGATTCATTCATAATAAACATCACAGAAACGAAAGGTTCAAATTATAATTATTAGCGTCTCAGGAAAAAAAGGCAGCAAACTAAAGACTTAAATAATAAGCAATGTTAAAGTTTTCAATATTTTGTATGAAAAAAATAATTAAATAAACTACCTAGTTGTGGAAAGAAGCGACTGATGTTTGTTAGCTGTCAGCACTTCCTCCATAGTTTAACAGTACAGTCACTGTCCAAAGCGACTTACAGTCAGTAGTATGTTACATATCATTCACCCATTCACACACTGATGACAGGCTACCATCAAGGTGCCACCATCAGACTCTAACTAACATTCATCATCAGTCCACACCGATGGCCTTCAGGAGCAACTTGGGGTTAAGTGTCTTGCCCAAGGACACATCGACTGCCGAAGCCGGGTATCGAACCACCGACCCTCTGATTGGAGAACTACCTTGCTCTCCACTACGCCACAGCCGTAATTATGCAGAATCACCCCATGTCAGTGTCATTTTATTATGTTATTGGATAATTATTATTGATTAATTTAATGCAAGAGGAAAGCTATTGATCACACGTTTTGTATTTAAATAACGAATCTGAAAAATATTACAGCTGTTAAACAAATGTAGTGCACTAAAAGCACAATATTTTCTTCTAAAATGTAAAAGAGTAGAAATATGAATAAGCACCACAGCTCTCTCGTTCCCTACAGTGTAAAACCAGGACTCTCTTGTTCCCTAAAGTGTAACACCAGGACTCTCCCTACAGTTCCCAGAGCTAAGTGTAACACCAGGACTCTCTTGTTCCCTAAAGTGTGACACCAGGACTCTCTCGTTCCCTAAAGTGTAACACCAGGACTCTCTTGTTCCCTACAGTGTAACACCAGGACTCTCTTGTTCCCTAACACCAGGACTCTCTTGTTCCCTAAAGTAACACCAGGACTCTCTTGTTCCCTAAAGTGTAACACCAGGACTCTCTTGTTCCCTACAGTGTAACACCAGGACTCTCTTGTTCCCTAAAGTGTAACACCAGGACTCTTGTTCCCTACAGTGTAACACCAGTTCCCTAAAGTGTAACACCAGGACTCTCTCGTTCCCTAAAGTGTAACACCAGGACTCTCTTGTTCCCTAAAGTGTAACACCAGGACTCTCTTGTTCCCTAAAGTGTAACACCAGGACTCTCTCGTTCCCTAAAGTGTAACACCAGGACTCTCTCGTGTCACCAGGACTCTCTCGTTCCCTAAAGTGTAACACCAGGACTCTCTCGTTCCCTAAAGTGTAACACCAGGACTCTCTTGTTCCCTAAAGTGTAACACCAGGACTCTCTTGTTCCCTGCAGTGTAACACCAGTGCTCTCTCTTTCAACCAGAGCTCTCTCGTTCCCTACAGTTTAACATCACTGTGTTTCATCCCAGTACAGTTTATGTGTACTGGGATGTTACTCTTTAACAATACATTAGAAAACAGTATTTTTGAAAAACAAAAGGGAAAACTACATATCATTTCAGTGGAAATTACAGATTTAAAAGTCCATGATGGTCCTTTAAGGACCAATTTAGATGTTTTTAGTCCTGAAAGAAGTTTGCGCATTTTATATATATATATATATATTTAATTTATATATGTATGGTCATAATTAACTGGCTCTGTTCTTTCTGTGCTCACACTTTGAGACGCTAATTTGTGAAATCCAGACAAGAAGAAGATTCAACCAGCAGCCTGCTGCCCTCTGCTGGAGCTCTCTGATTATTCAACATGCTCTCGTTCTGAAGGACTTCAGCTCCGGTTCAATAAATACATTCAGGACCTCACAATTAAAAATATGTTTTTTCATTTAAGACTGTCTTCACTGAACTCAAACAATCGCAATACAACTAATAAAGAATAATCATAACAAACTGGATGAACTACGGAGTAGGATTTAACTGAAACTAAATCAAACTTAAGTAGAACTTTAACTTATGAACGATAGCGCAATGATTTCGTGATAAAACGTTATCTTGTCAGTTTATTTTACAATAATTAGGTTTTCTTAATTGTATTCTGTAAAAAAAGAGCATTTAAATCAACAATTCACAAAAACAAAATGTGCTTTTTAAACATTTAAATGTTCTTTATAGAGAAACTCATACCTGTTGTTGAGCTTGAAGAAGTCAGAATGTGATACAAAGATCATAGTTTGTGCCTCGTCTGTAATAAAGTAATGTAAATATTATCTCGTCAATGATTCACCGGTGAACCTTGAACACAAAGCAGCTGCATGGCTCAATAAATACCGTCATAAAACTAGGAGGGTAGTTGAGGAGTTTGGTCCGAGCAATGGGGCCAGATGTAGGGAGGGAGGAAGTGAGGAGGGAGGAAGTGAGGAGGGAGGAAGTGAGGAAGGGAGGAAGTGAGGAAGGGAGGAAGTGAGGAAGGGACCTCCAACTTCTTTGCTCCAATTTGGAGGCACGTTTACACACAAACCAACATGACTTCGTACATTTATAAGAGCCTTTTTAAAAACATCTCATGGTTAAGGTGTTCCGGTCAGATTTGACTTGTTTCCAGTTGAAATATTGTATGAATATCCTTTTATCTTTATTTTATTGAAACAAGGCTTCTGAAGCCGCTATGTGAACATAAAACACTGGTTATCATCATATCATTTGATTGGAGAACTACCTTGCTCTCCACTACGCCACAGCCGCCCCAGTAGTGGTATTTAAGCTGGTGTGTGATGACAGATTGTTAGTGCTTTCTGGCCTTGCAGGTTTCCTGGATGGTGGTTTTATCTGGACCGTGGTTGTTCCTCCTCCTGTCGCCCTGCTTCACAACCGCTGCTGTTATTGTTACTGTTAGTCACATTTCTCTCACTGCTTTTCTTAGTCTGCTCACTGCTCATTATATGAATCCTTCACATCGTATGCATTGAATGTGTTGTAACTCTGATGACATCTGTTGCATGTTGTTCTCTTTCTTGGGGAAGGATCCGTCCTCTGCTGCTCTCTGAGGTTTCTTCCTTTTTCTCCTGTTAGAGGTTATTTTAACAAGTTTTTCCTGTTCTGATGCGTCCGAGGAAAAGTGTTTAGTATGCTGGAGAGACTCAACATGCTATATCCAAAGGTCATACTACAATATGTCTTTAAAAACTAATGAAACATTCATAGTGTTATATGTTGTAATCAGTAAAGAGACATAGTCTGTCATAAAATATTTGACCTAAAACATCAAACATTAGTATGTCATTAGGTTCCATTAAGAGAATAGTACAGTGTCATAATACATGTAATTAAACAGCAGTGTGTCATAAGTATCATAGTTCTATAAACCATTCATTCAGAATCACACTAGACCCTCACAATGATAAACACACATGCTGTGTGTGTGTGTGTGTGTGACAGTTTGTTTCATGCATACGTCCTCATGTGTGCATGAAGAGAAGTATTCAGCAGTCACATGCTTGCTTTATTTGATCTGGTCAAAGTGCATTAACAGGAACAACAATTAAAGAAGCACAATCAGCACATTAGAATAGTTTGATATATTTCTGGATGGAACTTGGTTAAGACATTTTCTGTTTAAAAAAAAATATTTTACTTCAGGCTTTACAGCCGTCATTTCTATCAATAAACCCGTTTGTTAATGTTTGATACTGCAGTTGGTTATTATAAGGGATGCCATTATTGAACCCTATAAATACATACATTTAAAACATGATTTAAGTCAGATTATTGGAGAGAGTGAGAGGTCAGAGTTCAGAGCATCTTGACGTCCAGCAGCGTGACGTCTCCCAGCACCTCCAGCTGGCTGATGCGGCTCAGGTCCTGGACTCGGTGTTTGTAGTCCAGCTGGTGGAGCCCGTTGACGGCGACTTTGAACTGCTGAGAGTCACAAAGGATGATCATCTGCAACGGAAACAGCCGGTCGTTACCTTATCGTTATGTTGCTCTAGTTGTTTCAGCTGTAAATATCAATAATAAAAATCTAATTATTGGTATACATTTTTTATTTTTAGCTCCTTCAATGCCTTCTGGTAAAACCTTCTTTTGGATATTTTGTGAAATATTTGGTAGAACACTTCTCTAAGGGCCTCAAAAAAAGAATTGTGTACGACAATTTCTCCCACTTTTATTTGAATAAGTTGGGTTCTTTTAAGCCAAACAAATCTCGTAATTCTCTTCCTTTTGAATTCCCTTCAATTCATTTAATTTTTCAAACTTAACATTTTCATCAGGTCACATATACAAACATATCCAATTCCAAAATATATAACATTTCTGAATTCATCAAGCTGTTAAAGTCAACTTTTTGTCATTTAGACAGTGAGATGTATAGATGTGCATCATCAGCAT
Organism: Anoplopoma fimbria; assembly: GCF_027596085.1. Taxonomy (NCBI): domain Eukaryota; kingdom Metazoa; phylum Chordata; class Actinopteri; order Perciformes; family Anoplopomatidae; genus Anoplopoma; species Anoplopoma fimbria. The sequence continues at coordinate 640,082 of NC_072466.1, read as the reverse complement.
AGCAGTCGATAGAAATGTTTCTCCGTTCTCTGTCTCTTATGACGTCGGAACAGACAGGAAGTGTGACGTCATCATGAGGAAGACGGAATACGTTTTTAATAAAACCATAAGCGTGTAGATGTTTGTGTGGTGGTGTTATGGTACCTCAAAGTACCGTCCCGTACTGAAGGGGAAGGAGGAGGCCAGCTTTCTCTCCTCGGGGCCCCAGCACTCGGACAGGAAGGAGTTCCTGACGAAGACCCCTTTCTTCATACGAGGGTTCAGATGAAGAGCGATGTCGCTGCCTCCGGACACTCGCAGGTTCACCGAAAAACTGAAACACAGAAGACGAAGAATTTGTGTTTAAGTTCCAGCAGAGAAACAGCTGATTGTGGTTCAAAGCACAGATACAAGGAGACTTCAGATGTTTATCATTTCAACATATTCAGGAACCCTCTGAGGAATAACGGACACATGATTTGGATGTTTATCCACTTAAGAACACTTGTTTTCTGTTAAACCTCTTAAACCCCTCAGACGCTGGTGGTTACCTCTGTGCGTTCTGGATGGTTTCTCCTTTCACAGTGATGCTGCGTCCGACACTCAGTCCTTTCACCAGCTCTCCTCTGAAGGGAACACTCTGGAAAAAACAAGATTTAATCAGAAACTCAAACACTTCAACAACCAAAGCAGGTCTCAGATCAGCTGAATAAGGAAGAAGATAACTGAAGAGTCAAAGAATGTTTTCATTCCTTAATCAAGAAATCTGAAGAAATGCTTCAACAACAGTTCTTAAACATTTTTAAAGTTACTACAGTGTATTTCTGTCACACGCCACTGAGCAAAACATTCTACTCAATGCTCATTGGGCAGCTGGCTAGTTAGCTAGTTTGCTAATTCCACCATGCTTTAATGCTACACTGGTTGCACATAATAAGGTCCCTTATTAACTTCCATAACCAAACATCACCCAACAGCAAAACTCACCAAGTCACCTGGAGAAGAAATGATTGGCTGTAACATAAAGAAAAACATGAAAACAATTATCAACATTTATCAAAAAAGACAACAACTCTAATACTCTGTTTCAAAGCTTCTCCTTGTGGAAAACATTGTATAAATATAATATGTAATGTACGGTTGGTGTATATATTTGATAAATGTTGACTGTAAGAACAAACTAACTGTCTGATGGAGTTTCTCGTTCATCTCTGGTTGTTCCTGATTGGTCAGACTGGCCACAGAAGAATCTTCACTCTAAAAAACAACAACAACAAAACCTCTCATTTCTCTTCATCACAAGTTTTATCACATGAAGAAAAGACCACAAGCGTTCTTGGTCATGAGACTCACTTGGCTCGAGAGGATTCCAACAGCTTGAACATCGACCTTTCCAGATATGGCCAAAGTGTCGACTTGCTCCAAATCCACTCTGTGTTTAAACTCCAACACGTGACCTCCGTTCACCGCCACCTGCAGCAGGAAGTGCTCAGACTCTTTACTCCAGTATACATAGCAGTGCCACAGTCTGGAGATACTCCATTGCAAGTAAAAGTAAAAGTCCTGAATTCAAAATGTTACTTCAAAGTAAAAGTACAAAAGTTTTACCAGCAAATAGTATTTAAATCATCAAAAGTAAAAGTACTTTTTGTGCAGAACATCTTCTTTCAGAGTATTGTAATATAGAATATTACATTATTCAGTTTTTATCACTAATGAATAATTGTTGTAGTTCATTAATGTTGAGACAACTTTTGATACTTCATATAATACTGAGTAGATTAGTACTGCATCTTATTGTATATTCACATCATGTGTTTTTATATGGAAACAAATATCTAGAAACTAAATGTAATGGAGTAAAAAGTACAATATTTGAATGTGAGATGTACTAAATACATTCCAACACGGCTGAAATGTGACTTGATGAATTGAATTACATATGCTAATGTCTTCATGTTGATTCATATGAATTCATCTGGAATAAGATAAGATAAGATAAGATAAGATAAGATAAGATAAGATAAGATAAGATAATCCTTTATTAGTCCCGCAGCGGGGAAATGTGCAGGCTTACAGCAGCAGAGAGTTAAAGTGCACACAAGAGACATAGTAAAGAAAGACAAGATAAAAATAAAAAAATGAAAAATAAAAAAAAAAAAAAACAAGTATTATAAATAAGCAATAAAAACAGTAGAAAAACACAATAACTGAATGAGTCAGATCAGAGGTGAGTCGTGTCAGCGTAGAAACCCGTCTCTCACCTTAAACTTGTCTTTCAGGACGAGGACGATGACCTCGAACGTCTCCCCGACGGGGAACGGATTCCGGTCCAGGATCTCCTCTTGGCCCCAGAGCTCCTTCAGCAGCGAGTTGCAGACGACACACGGAGACTTCTTGAACCTCGGGTTGAAGTGAAACGCCACGTCGGCCCTCGGCTTCTTGCTGCTGCCGCACATGAAGTCCACCTGGAACCTGAACGGAGGGGAGGAGGTCCAAAACATGAAAACATAAACTCAACGTTCTATCATATCATATTTAGACTGACATGTTGGCTTTCAACACTCTAGTATTGTTTGTTTGTCAGATGGTAATGATGTTTCATAGTTCAGGTGTTTTGTGCTGCTCCTCACCTGTCGGCGTCAGACGGGACTGAACCCTGAATGAGAACCATCTCCCCCGGCAGCAGCCCGCCCAGGACGGTCCCCGCGAAGGGAATCGCCTTATGGAGGGGGGGGGGGGGTATTATTAATGATATCTAACCAAACATTATTATTAATATCTAACCAAACATTATTATTAATGATATCTAACCAAACATTATTATTAATATCTAACCAAACATTATTATTAATATCTAACCAAACATTATTATTAATGATATCTAACCAAACATTATTATTAATATCTAACCAAACATTATTATTAACTAACCATATTATTAATATCTAACCAAACATTATTATTAATATCTAACCAAACATTATTATTAATGATATCTAACCAAACATTATTATTAATGATATTTAACCAAACATTATTATTAATGATATCTAACCAAACATTATTATTAATGATATCTAACCAAACATTATTATTAATATCTAACCAAACATTATTATTAATGATATCTAACCAAACATTATTATTAATGATATTTAACCAAACATGTGATTATTTGAAAATGAAAATGATCTTCAGTTGCAGCACAATCTGTTTTACAAGGTAAATATTGAAGTGTTTTCAGATTGAAGATAAACTGTTTTCTGTCCAAGAGATTATTGAGTTATTATTCTATAAAATCTAAATAAAAACTTAAAAAAAGATCATTAAAATACTGATTCTACATTCTTTATGTTGACGGTTTCACTTTTGATATTTACACATTTATTATTCTTGTAAAAGGCTGAATGCAGGACGAATACTTGTACTGTGGAAACACTTATCTTATCTTAACTTATCTTAACTTATCTTAAGACCAGTGCAGGCTTTAATCAGAGTAAAGATGTTCTACCACATATAATACCTCATCTTTAAACAGGAGTCAGAGTCAATGTTCTTAACTTATCTTATGAATGTGTTAATGTTTAATATCTCCTTAGTGAATGTGTTAATATAAACATATAAACATATAAACATGTAAACATGTAAACAGTGTAGTGAACTCGTTAGTATGAATGTGTTAATATAAACATATAAACATATAAACATATAAACATATAAACATATAAACATGTAAACATGTAAACAGTGTAGTGAACTCGTTAGTATGAATGTGTTAATATAAACAGTGTAGTGAACTCGTTAGTATGAATGTGTTAATATAAACAGTGTAGTGAACTCGTTAGTATGAATGTGTTAATATAAACAGTGTAGTGAACTCAGTTAGTATGAATGTGTTAATATAAACAGTGTAGTGAACTCGTTAGTATGAATGTGTTAATATAAACAGTGTAGTGAACTCGTTAGTATGAATGTGTTAATATAAACAGTGTAGTGAACTCGTTAGTATGAATGTGTAAACAGTAATATAAACAGTGTAGTGAACTCGTTAGTATGAATGTGTTAATATAAACAGTGTAGTGAACTCGTTAGTGTGAATGTGTTAATATAAACAGTGTAGTGAACTCGTTAGTATGAATGTGTTAATATAAACAGTGTAGTGAACTCGTTAGTATGAATGTGTTAATATAAACAGTGTAGTGAACTCGTTAGTATGAATGTGTTAATATAAACAGTGTAGTGAACTCGTTAGTATGAATGTGTTAATATAAACAGTGTAGTGAACTCGTTAGTGTGAATGTGTTAATATAAACAGTGTAGTGAACTCGTTAGTATGAATGTGTTAATATAAACAGTGTAGTGAACTCGTTAGTATGAATGTGTTAATATAAACAGTGTAGTGAACTCGTTAGTATGAATGTGTTAATATAAACAGTGTAGTGAACTCGTTAGTATGAATGTGTTAATATAAACAGTGTAGTGAACTCGTTAGTATGAATGTGTTAATATAAACAGTGTAGTGAACTCGTTAGTATGAATGTGTTAATATAAACAGTGTAGTGAACTCGTTAGTATGAATGTGTTAATATAAACAGTGTAGTGAACTCGTTAGTATGAATGTGTTAATATAAACAGTGTAGTGAACTCGTTAGTATGAATGTGTTAATATAAACAGTGTAGTGAACTCGTTAGTATGAATGTGTTAATATAAACAGTGTAGTGAACTCGTTAGTATGAATGTGTTAATATAAACAGTGTAGTGAACTCGTTAGTATGAATGTGTTAATATAAACAGTGTAGTGAACTCGTTAGTATGAATGTGTTAATGTAAACAGTGTAGTGAACTCGTTAGTGTGAATGTGTTAATATAAACAGTGTAGTGAACTCGTTAGTATGAATGTGTTAATGTAAACAGTGTAGTGAACTCGTTAGTATGAATGTGTTAATATAAACAGTGTAGTGAACTCGTTAGTATGAATGTGTTAATATAAACAGTGTAGTGAACTCGTTAGTATGAATGTGTTAATATAAACAGTGTAGTGAACTCGTTAGTATGAATGTGTTAATATAAACAGTGTAGTGAACTCGTTAGTATGAATGTGTTAATATAAACAGTGTAGTGAACTCGTTAGTATGAATGTGTTAAACTATAAACAGTGTAGTGAACTCGTTAGTATGAATGTGTTAATATAAACAGTGTAGTGAACTCGTTAGTATGAATGTGTTAATGTAAACAGTGTAGTGAACTCGTTAGTATGAATGTGTTAATATAAACAGTGTAGTGAACTCGTTAGTATGAATGTGTTAATGTAAACAGTGTAGTGAACTCGTTAGTATGAATGTGTTAATATAAACAGTGTAGTGAACTCGTTAGTATGAATGTGTTAATATAAACAGTGTAGTGAACTCGTTAGTATGAATGTGTTAATATAAACAGTGTAGTGAACTCGTTAGTATGAATGTGTTAATATAAACAGTGTAGTGAACTCGTTAGTATGAATGTGTTAATATAAACAGTGTAGTGAACTCGTTAGTATGAATGTGTTAATATAAACAGTGTAGTGAACTCGTTAGTGTGAATGTGTTAATATAAACAGTGTAGTGAACTCGTTAGTATGAATGTGTTAATATAAACAGTGTAGTGAACTCGTTAGTATGAATGTGTTAATGTAAACAGTGTAGTGAACTCGTTAGTATGAATGTGTTAATGTAAACAGTGTAGTGAACTCGTTAGTATGAATGTGTTAATATAAACAGTGTAGTGAACTCGTTACCGGGTTGAGGAACGTCTGTCTGGAGCTGGACGCCGACATGTTGCAGGAGAAGCTGTGACGCGACTGGACCTTTGTTTACTTCCGCATGTGACGTCACACGGACGCTGGAACCGGAACCGGAACCTCTGCCGGTCAGACAGGATTCATGGTTTTATTGTTTATTTATTTATTTATTTATTGTCTGTAACGTCGACCTGTCGGTGATGTTTAAGTTCTGAATGATTATTAAAATTATTAAACTATAAATAAAACACAGTGATGACGTAACGTATATATATCTATATATCTACTATTTATATATTTATATATATAGATATAATATAATAGATAATATCTATATATATAGATATATATCTATATATATATATATATATATAGATATATATATATATATATATATATATCTATATATATATATATAGATATATCTATATATAGATATATAGATATATATATCTATATATAGATATATATATATATATATATCTATATATATATATATCTATTATATATATATATATATATATATCTATATATATATCTATATCTAGATATATATCCATCCATCCATCTTCCGTAACCTGCTTATCCAGTTAAGGGTCTCAGGGTGCTGGAGCCCATCTCAGCTGTCAATGGGTGAAGGCAGGGTTCACCTGGACAGGGTTCACCTGGACAGGTCTCACCTGGACGGGGTTCACCTGGACAGGGTTCACCTGGACAGGGTTCACCTGGACAGGTCTCCAGTCTGTCACAGGGCTGACATATAGAGACAAACAACCATTCACACTCACATTCACACCTACGGGCAGTTTAGAGTCTTCATGAACCTAAGCTGCATGTCTTTGGACTGTGGGAGGAAGCCGGAGAACCCGGAGAGAACCCACGCTGACACGGGGAGAACATGCAAACTCCACACAGAAGGTTGTCCAGCCCGGGAACTGAACCTAGACCCCTCTTGCTGTGAGGCGACAGTGCTAACCACTACACCACCGTGCAGCCTTTCTATATATATATATATATATATATATCTATATATATATATATATATATATATATAGATATATATATATATAAATATATATATATATATATATAGATATATATATATATATTTATATATAGATTCATATGACATATCATATATATATGTCATATTTCAATATATAGATATATATATATATGTCATTGTACTCTGTTAAAATGAGCTGTAATAAAAACAAACAGGTTGAATTTAAACACTTTAACAGATTAAGAAAATTAACTTTTATTTAATTAAAAAGGTAAATGAGATTGCAGCAACACTACACAAATAAATGCACTTTATCATTTTATATTTTTACTACTCGTTCACATCTGTAAATGCATTCTTTACATTAACAGCCACCAATATGTAATGTTTTATTTATATATATATATATATATATATATATATATATATATATGCAACTTCTGACATTCCCTCTGGAAACGCTTTTTAAACGTTTAATGTTAACTCCCATGTATGTATGACAGCTGACTCCAACGTCTGTTATTGTCCCGAAACCAGAGTGAACGACAGGATGTGATGTCACTTCCTGTCGTTACCTTTTCATACATCCAGAATCTGCCCGGTGACACAGCAGTGATGAATACATCTTTGTAAACAGTGTTTGGATCGTTGGAGGATAATTAAGACTTTTGATTGACTCAAGTTTGGCTGATTCATTGACTTCTCTCTTCAGCTCTAGCTGTTGTCATGCTGCGTGTGAAGCTACAGTTAGCTTAGCATAAAGACTGGAAACAGCTAGCATCACTCTGTCCAAAGTAACCAAAAAAAGGAAACATAAATAAATAAATCCACCCGTTGCTCCACTAAATATTGTCTTTAAAATATAGAAAGTTGTGGTTTGTGTTTCTTTGCTGATAACTTCCTGACTTAAAGTGAAGCAGGTTAAGTAAATTGCTTTAAAGACATTATAAGTCAAATCTAAACTCTTCCTCTCTGGGTTGTTGACGTGCTGTAATAATCAGGAACGAGGCTTTAACATTTCGTATATTTGGCTTTATTAAAACCCCCCCAAAAAACACATTAACTGTACAAATAGATAAATCTAAAACAAGGTCCATAGCAAACGTACTAATATAGCAGGTTTAATAAAAACATAAAAACAGGTTCTGATCCAAACCACCAGCAGAGTTCATCTCTGTACGCTTGTTACCAAGACGTTCTCCAGACGTTACACCTGGTCTGAGGTCAGATCCCTGGACTGCAGTGCTCCTCGTCTGTGCTCTGATTGGCCCAGAGCTCACTCATCACTTGGAGACAAACACAGTTCCTGTACATGAAGTTTGAGTCTGTGCTCCAGCTCGGGGCTCAGAAGTCTGCGTCCAGCCTGAAGGCGTTGTCCGTGGGGCCGGACATCACGCCCATCCTCTGGTACTCGCCCACACGCTTCTCAAAGAAGTTGGTCTTTCCCTCCAGAGAGATGTTCTCCATGAAGTCGAAGGGGTTCTCCACCCGGTAGATCTGTAGGAACACAACGCAGAACCCAGGTCAGTTTACTCAGCGTTTAACTCACGTTAGAGAGGAACATTTAGAACACGTAGAACATTTAGAACAGTTTAAGTTCTTTGAAATGTATCTAACAGTTTTGTGGGTCCTATTGTGGACCCTGGACCCCAGTAGGAGGCCTAACGGGGACCCTGGACCCCAGTAGGAGGCCTAACGGGGACCCTGGACCCCAGTAGGAGGCCCAACGGGGACCCTGGACCCCAGTAGGAGGCCTAACGGGGACCCTGGACCCCAGTAGGAGGCCTAACGGGGACCCTGGACCCCAGTAGGAGGCCTAACGGGGACCCTGGACCCCAGTAGGAGGCCTAACGGGGACCCTGGACCCCAGTAGGCGTCGGTCTGTTCAGACGAGCGTCTGTTTCGTGCTGCTGTCGTTCTGTCAGTGAACCACTCGTCCTCCAATCAGAACGTCTGCAGCAGCACTCAGCCCCCATCATTGGCTGAGGTCCGTACCCCTGCGCTTCTCATCACCACAGACCCGACCCTCTAGTCTAGTAGAGTTTAGTCTAGTAGAGTTTAGTCTAGTAGAGTCTAGTGTACTGGGAGCTGTGGTTTCGTTGGACGCGTTACCTTTGTGAAGCCGAGCTCCAGCATCAGTCTGTCGGCTACGAACTCGATGTACTGCTTCATCAGATCACAGTTCATCCCGATCAGCTTCACCGGCAGAGACTCCGTCAGGAACTCCTGAGAGGGAAACCAAGAACACACCATTAACACAACCAGTGAAACCAGTTCAACCATCGACAGACTGAAGCACAGGAACCAGAAGGTGTTGAGGATCCGTTTGTGTCGACCCACCTGCTCGATCTCCACGGCGTTCCTGATGATGCTGGTGACGGTTTCTGCCGACGGCTTGTTCGCCAGATGTTTGAACATCAGACAGGCAAAGTCACAGTGCAGACCCTGAAACCAGTAACACACACCAGTCAGGACACAGAGACCAGTAACACACACCAGTCAGGACACAGAGACCAGTAACACACACCAGTCAGGACACAGAGACCAGTAACACACACCAGTCAGGACACAGAGACCAGTAACACACACCAGTCAGGACACAGAGACCAGTAACACACACCAGTCAGGACACAGACCAGTAACCAGTCAGGACACCAGAGACCAGTAACACACACCAGTCAGGACACAGGTCTAGAACCAGTAGCACACACCAGTAACACACAGGTCTAGAACCAGTAACAGTGAGGAGTGGACCAGTGGTCAGTACTGACCTCGTCTCTGCTGATGAGCTCGTTGGAGAAGGTCAGGCCGGGCATCAGGCCTCTCTTCTTCAGCCAGAAGATGGCGGCGAAGGAACCGGAGAAGAAGATTCCCTCCACGGCAGCGAAGGCCACCACGCGCTCTCCTGGAGGAACCACAGAGTCAAGATCAATACCTGATACCGGATCAGTACCGGACCCGACCGGCACCACAACGGGAGCTTCCCGTGGCGTCAGAGAGACGGTTACCGTAGTTTGCTGCCTTGTTGCCGATCCAGTTGATCGCCCAGTCGGCCTTCTTCTTCACACACGGCATGGTCTCAATGGCGTTGAACAGGTATTCTCTGAGGGTCATTGAACGCACCGTCAGACACAGAACAGACCAGCAGAGTCCAACAGACCAGTAGAGTCCACTAACAGACCAGTAGAGTCCACTAACAGACCAGCAGAGTCTAACAGACCAGTAGAGTCCACTACAGACCAGCAGAGTCCACTAACAGACCAGCAGAGTCCACTACAGACCAGCAGAGTCCACTAACAGACCAGTAGAGTCCACTAACAGACCAGTAGAGTCCACTAACAGACCAGCAGAGTCCACTACAGACCAGTAGAGTCCACTAACAGACCAGTAGAGTCCACTAACAGACCAGTAGAGTCCACTACCAGGACCTGGTGGTCTCACCTCTCTGTGGGCTCCTTGATGTAGGTGTTGATGAGGAGGCTGTACATCTCTGAGTGGATGTTCTCCATGGCGATCTGGAAACCATAGAAACACCTGGCCTCCGTCACCTGCACTTCCTGCATGAAGCGCTCCACCTGGTGGTCACACGGAGAACAACGAGAGTCAACAACCAATCAGAGACGCAGAAGAAAAAGAGTTTGATAACCGATCAATAGTTTTAATCCCTTTTCAAAATAAAAGCATTTATATGTTCTCAAATGTGAGAATCTGTTGCTTTTCTTGATTTTACAATTTTTAAGTAGTAGAGGCCCAACGGGGACCCTGGACCCCAGTAGGAGGCCTAACGGGGACCCTGGACCCCAGTAGGAGGCCTAACGGGGACCCTGGACCCCAGTAGGAGGCCCACGGGGACCCTGGACCCCAGTAGGAGGCCTAACGGGGACCCTGGACCCCAGTAGGCGTGGACCCCAGGTCTGTTCAGACGAGCGTCTGTTTCGTGCTGCTGTCGTTCTGTCAGTGAACCACTCGTCCTCCAATCAGAACGTCTGCAGCAGCACTCAGCCCCCATCATTGGCTGAGGTCCGTACCCCTGCGCTTCTCATCACCACAGACCCGACCCTCTAGTCTAGTTTAGTCTAGTAGAGTTTAGTCTAGTCTAGTCTAGTAGAGTCTAGTCTAGTCTACAACAGTAACTGTTGAGATCAGAGCTTCAGGATCCTCTGATACTGAATCAATAATCATTGATCTGAGGGGACCTCTGAATCAGTTTAGGGCGTTGCCGTGGAAACAAACAGCCGGTTGCTCACCAGGTTCTCGTTGACGATGCCGTCGCTGGCGGCGAAGAAGGCCAACACGTGAGAGATGAAGAACCTCTCGTCGTCCTTCAGAGACTCCCAGTGCTGCACGTCTTTGGACAGATCCACCTGAAGAGACACAGGAAGTGAACATGACATCATCGTGACATCACCGCACACCTGGACAGGTGAACTGCAGACTCGTCTCCATGGTTACCTCCTCGGCGGTCCAGAAAGAGGCCTCGGCCTTCTTGTACATCTGCCAGATGTCGTGGTACTGGATGGGGAAGACGACGAAGCGACGAGGGTTCTCCTTCAGCAGAGGCTCCTCCTCTTCCTCACCAACGCTCTTCTTCACGGCTTTGTGCTGAGACACACAAACGTTACTACACACTTCACAGGTTCATTACATTTACTACTGAAGACGTTCACAAACAACGACCAATAATCAGTCACGTGATCAATAAGAGCGTCTGGTAGAATCATGAGGATCCTCAACCAGATGACCTGAACCATGTTTAAAGATAACAAAGGTTATTGATCTGATCTGAACTATGGATCAGCTGCAGATTAATCAGTTATTAAATCAGTTATTTATCATCATTCATTTCTGTCAGCAGTGAAAAACATGCAAACATTAAATAATAAAGAACATTCTAGAGTTAAACATCATCAACTCTGCTTCAGAGGAACAGGAACAGCTGAGCTCAGCGTTTTGGCGCCAAAACTCGAAGATCAGCTGTTGAGAAGACAAAGAGTCAGTGAGAGACAAGAGGAGTCCCTGCAGACAGACAGAGAGTCAGTGAGACAAGAGGAGTCCCTGCAGACAGACAGAGAGTCAGTGAGACAAGAGGAGTCCCTGCAGACAGACAGAGAGTCAGTGTGAGACAAGAGGAGTCCCTGCAGACAGACAGAGAGTCAGTGAGACAAGAGGAGTCCCTGCAGACAGACAGAGAGTCAGTGTGAGACAAGAGGAGTCCTGCAGACAGACAGAGAGTCCCCCTGCAGACAGACAGAGAGTCAGTGAGACAAGAGGAGTCCCTGCAGACAGACAGAGAGTCAGTGAGACAAGAGGAGTCCCTGCAGACAGACAGAGAGTCAGTGTGAGACAAGAGGAGTCCCTGCAGACAGACAGAGAGTCAGTGAGACAAGAGTCCTCTGCAGACAGTCCCCCTGCAGACAGACAGAGAGTCAGTGAGAGACAAGAGGAGTCCCTGCAGACAGACAGAGAGTCAGTGAGACAAGAGGAGTCCCTGCAGACAGACAGAGAGTCAGTGAGAGACAAGAGACAGAGAGTCAGTGTGAGACAAGAGGTCCCTGGGCAGACAGCTGAGAGCTCCTTTTATTCCCTGCAGACAGACAGAGAGTCAGTGAGAGACAAGAGGAGTCCCTGCAGACAGACAGTCTCGCTCACCTCGCTGAAGATCCTGCGCGCGGTCTTTGACGTCAGGATGCGGCTCGCGCTCAGAGACGGCGGCTGAAAGGAGAGAACACAGTGACGTCACAGGCTGCAGCAACGCGTCGGACAGAGGCAGTGACGTCACGCGTCCGGTTCTCACCGTGTTCTCTTTGTCCAGAGACATGAGCGCCACGTGGCCGCTCAGAGAGTTCTCGGCCTTCACGCACAGAGCAGAGCGAGCAGACTGCATGCTGGGTAGTGGAGTCCGGAGAGGAGCAGAGGAGGAGCAGAGGAGGAGACGAGCAGCAGACTGAGGCCGCGCTGCGCCGCTGCTCCTTTTATTCAACGTTTGGCGCCAGAACGGACGCCGGCCAATAGAAACGCAGCTCCTTACAGTGACGCTGCGACGGAGCCAATCAGGAGGCGAGCCGCGATCACGTGCTGAACGGCGAGCGGCGGGGAAATTCAAAATGTCTTTGTTCCTGCGGAGGTGACGTCACTGCCAGAAAGAGAAGTTACAAAACATCCAGATGACTTTACGTCACTGCCAGAAAGAAGTTATAAAACATCCAGATGACTTTACGACACTGCCAGAAAGAAGTTATAAAACATCCAGATGACTTTACGACACTGCCAGAAACCTAAGTTACAAAACATCCAGATGACACATTATTTATTATGATTAAGACACACATTTATTTATTATTTACATTCAAAACCGTTAAATTAATAATTTAAAATAATCAAATCACACAATAAACAACAATAAACAACAAGTTCTTGTTGTTTATTGTTGTTTATTGTTGTTTTTATTGTACATCAGCGGAGTCTGGAAGAGCCTGAAGGCCATGTCTGGCCTCAAGGGGCCCAACCAGCAGCCTGTGGGACCAACAGTGGGTGAATGTCCCACCTATGAAGGACCCAGACCTGGTCCTGTGATTACCCCCTCCTCTTCCTCAACCTCCACCCCCTTTTCCACAACACTCGGGCCCCCTCCAGACCCCCCCCACTTGTCTCCTCTCAATTAACCAGGTGAGAAAAGAACTGAGGAGAATAAAGGTGAGGAAAGCCTCCTCATCTTTCCCCTCCACCCAGAACCTCCCATCGGGTGGATGACGCTGTCATCTACCTGCTACAAAGACCCTTTCTCACCTGGAAAAGGCTGGAAGCACTGTGAGAGTCGTGTTCTTCGACTTCTCCAGTGCCTTCAACACCATCCAGCCTTTGCTTCTGAGGGACAAGCTGGAGCAGACCGGGGTGGACCACCACCTCACTGCGTGGATACTGGACTACCTCACCAACCGTCCACAGTATGTGAGGATGGGGGAGTGTGAGTCAGACCTGGTGTCCTGCAGCACGGGGGCCCCACAAGGAACCGTTCTGGCTCCATTCCTCTTCTCCATCTACACATCAGACTTCACATACAACTCTGCTACCTGCCACCTGCTAAAGTTCTCTGATGACTCTGCAATCGTCGGCCTCATCTCCGCCGGCGATGAGAGGGAATACAGAGAACTGAACCAGGACTTCATAGGATGGTGCCGGCGGAACCGCCTCCAGATCAACTCTGGTAAAACCAAAGAGCTGGTGGTGGACTTCCTCCGGGGTAAACACTGTCCTCCGGAACCAGTGAACATCCAGGGACAGGACATGGAGATGGTGAAATCTTATAAGTACCTGGGTGTTCACCTGAACAATAAACTGGACTGGACTGATCATACAAATGCACTGTATAAAAAGGGTCAGAGCAGACTGTATCTGCTGAGGAGACTGAGGCCCTCAGGAGTTTTCAACTCCGTGGTGGCATCAGCCATCTTCTATGCAGTGGTCTGCTGGAGCAGCAGCATCTCAGCAGCAGACAAGAAGAGACTGAACAAGCTTGTCAGGAAGGCCAGCAGTGTGCTGGGTGTCCACTGGATACGGTGGAGGTGGTGGGAGACAGGAGGGTGATGGCCAAGCTGTCATCCCTGATGAACAACACCTCCCACCCCATGCAGGACGCCCTGGCGGCTCTGTGCAGCTCCTTCACCACCGGGGGTGAAGCAGCCGGTGGTGAAGGAGAGGTACCGCAGGTCCTTCCTTCCTGCTGCTGTCAGGCTGCACAACCAGCTCTGCTCCCAGCAGACCACATGACACATGACAATAAAAACCTGTGCAATAATAGTTAAAATAGTTTTTTCTGTCTGTAAATATAATATTTCAGTTATTGTTGATTTTCTACTGTTTCTTATTGCTTATTTATAATACTTGGTTTTTTTTATTTTCATTTTTTATTTTTATCTTGTCTTTCTTTACTATGTCTCTTGTGTGCACTTTCCTCTCTGCTGCTGTAAGCCTGCAAATTTCCCCGCTGCGGGACTAATAAAGGATTATCTTATCTTATCTTATCTCATCTCATCTCCCGCCTGGACTACTGCAACTCACTACTTGCCGGAGCCCCCGCCTGGACTCTGCTGTCCCCACCGACGTCAGGACAGCAGAGTCGCTCAAATCCCATCTTTAGGCGCAGGCTGAAAACTCACCTCTTCAAGAAGTACTACCCTGAGCCTTCCTCGTAGCACTTATTGCACTCGTATTAGTTGTTGCACTTACTGTATTCGTATCAGTTCGCTGCACTTATTGAATTTGTATTTGTTTACTGCACTTATCCTATTCGTAGTAGTTTGTAGCACTTACTATATTCGTATTAGTCTGTTGCAATTATTGTATTCGTAGTAATTTGCTTCTGCACTATACTTTTGCTCTGGCTTATGCTTTGAGATGCTTGTTTAAGAAAGGAGATGCACTGATGACTTCTGGTGAAAGTTCTCTTGAATACCTATGTTAATACACTTCCTGTATCACTTTGGAAAAGTCTGATAAATGACTGTAATGTAATGTAATGTAATCTTATCTAAACAGTCAAATCACATAATAAACAGTCAAATCACACAATAAACAGTCCAAACCAACAACTCATGAGAAGACTTTAATATCAGTCAGTCCAGCGAGGTCACCAGTGTTGAATAGATCTGCACAGTCCTCATAGTTTTAAAGCTCTTTGAATATTTTATAGAGTCCAGATATTCAAAGGTTTATACTTTCCGTCCTTTTTTAGGCTCAAACACACCAAAGAAATCTGTAATGATGTAAGTTTGGAGGAACTCTCTGTATGGCAGCAACTCAGAAACAAATGTGAAATATTTTGGTATGAGCTTTTACAGAAAGAGCATTCAGTTTCAATATATATATATATATATATATATATATATATATATATACATATAATAGTTTCTACCTCTTCAGTACAGACCTTGCTGGGTAGAATCTGTGGATTCATTTAAACCTTCTCTCACTTTATTAGTAAGCACATATTTGAATGGCAAAGACCAAACTTTCCTCCAAGGCACATTCTCTATTAAGCCGTTTAATATGGAATTATATAAGGAATAGTCATGATATAAGGAATAGTCATGATATAAGGAATAGTCATGATATAAATAATAGTCATGATATAAATAATAGTCATGATATAAGGAATAGTCATGATATAAATAATAGTCATGATATAAATAATAGTCATGATATAAATAATAGTCATGATATAAAATAGTCATGATATAAGGAATAGTAACATGTCTTTTTGGAATAACGCCCTGATGGTTCTATTGTTGGGTCGGTGCTCTGCATAACAGTATCAGACGTGGTAAAGTAAAGGTCTGTTTACTGTCATATTAAGGCGGGTTCATCGGGACAATTTAGCGCCAAAAATCACGTTACATGAACGGTTTTTAACCTAAAAAGAGTGAAACAAAGGAACACATCCGGTGATTTAACGGTTTATTATTATTGTTATTATTATTATTATTATTATTATTGTTATTATTATTATTATTATTATTATTATTATCATTATTATTATTATTATTATTATTATTATTATTATTATTGTTATTATTATTATTATTATTATTATTATTATTATTATTATTGTTATTATTATTATTATTATTATTATCATTATCATTGTTATTATTATTATTGTTATTATTATCATTATTATTATTGTTATTATTATTATTGTTATTATTATCATTATTATTATTGTTATTATTATTATCATTATTATTATCATTATTATTATTATTATTATTATTATTATTATTATTATTATTATTATTATTATTATTATCATCATCATGTCAGGGTGTTGTGATTTGAAGTTTCTGTCTCTGGAGCTCAGAGAAAAAGCAAGCCATGAGATCAGCTGTTTCCGGGGTAGAGAGCTCGGCTCTGATTGGCTGCTTGAGAAGAGCTCGGCTCTGATTGGCTGCTTGAGAAGAGCTCGGCTCTGATTGGCTGCTTGAGAAGACAACAACACAGCATGTAGGTCAGGAGGGGGAGGCGCCCCTAGCGGCCAGAAGGGTTAAAAAAACAGATTATTGTTTTCAATAATAAGAATAACAATGATAAGAATAATGATAACAATATTATTATTATTATTATTATTATTATTATTATATACAAATAATATTAACTAATAATAATAATATTATTTTTTCTTTCTTGGACACAAATTAAAGAACTGTCTGTCAGTACATAAGATACTTTAAATCAGCTCCACCTTAACCAGCTGCAATATCAAGGTGACATATAGTGCATTAATGCTTTAATAAGATAAGATAAGATAAAATAAGATAAATTAAGATAATCCTTTATTAGTCCCACAGCGGGGGAATGTACAGGATTACAGCAGCATAGAGGACAGTGCAAACAAGAGACATAGTAAACAATAAGATCAAAATAAGTATTATAAATAAATGAGCAATAAGATAATAAAGGATTATCTTATTGGTCATTTATTTATAATACTTATTTTGATCTTGTTTTTTTACTATGTCTCTTGTTTGCACTGTCCTCTATGCTGCTGTATCCAAACAGTAAAGAATCCACAATAACTGAAATATACAGATATAGACAGAATAGACAGAATAATTATTATAACTATTATTGCACAGTATATTTGTATTGCAGATACATTAAATACATTAAACATCACATTATAATGAAATGGACCATTCTGCATGATGAATACTTTAGTTCTTTAAGAATACTTTGATTAAACCTTTAATGTTAAACCAGCGGAGACCACAGTCTGTCATCATGCTGACCATGTGGATATACTGTACATTTTTATCTTTATTCTTATTTTTCATTTTTATTCTATTTTTTATTTTTTATTTTATTGTATAAATACAATATATACATAATATTTATTATCTGTTCCTATGTAGTTGAGCTGCTGCAACATCTAAGTTTCCCCCATGGGGATCAATAAAGGAATATAATATAATAAAGTACATATATGGATGCAGGATGAACTTAACATACTATTTAAATATATATATATATATATATATATATATATATATATATATATATATATATATATATATATATATATATATATATATATACATATATATACATATATACACATATATACACATACACACACATACACACACATATACACATATACACACATATATATACATATACAAACACATATATACACATATATATATATACATATATATACATATATACACACATATACACACATACACACATATACAAACACATATATACACATATATACATATACACATATAAACATATATACACACACATATACACACATATATATACATATATACACAGATATACACATATATACACATATATATACACACATATATACATATAAACATATATACACATATAAACACATATAAACACATATATACACATATAAACACATATATATACACATATAAACACATATAAACACATATATACACATATATACACATATAAACACATATATACACATATAAACACATATAAACACATATATATAAACACATATATACACATATAAACACATATAAACACATATATACACATATAAACACATATATACACATATAAACACATATAAACACATATATACATATATATATATAAACACATATAAACACATATAAACACATATATATATATACACATATAAACACATATATACACATATAAACACATATATACACATATAAACACATATAAACACATATAAACACATATATATACACATATAAACACATATAAACACATATAAACACATATATACACATATAAACACATATATACACATATAAACACATATAAACACATATAAACACATATAAACACATATAAACACATATATATACACATATAAACACATATATAAACACATATATATACATATAAACACATATATACACATATAAACACATATAAACACATATAAACACATATATATACATATAAACACATATATAAACACATATATATACATATAAACACATATATACACATATAAACACATATAAACACATATAAACACATATATACACATATAAACACATATAAACACATATAAACACATATAAACACATATATACATATAAACACATATATACACATATAAACACATATAAACACATATAAACACATATAAACACATATATATACATATAAACACATATAAACATATAAACACATATAAACACATATAAACACATATATACACATATATACACATATAAACACATATAAACACATATAAACACATATAAACACATATATACATAATGTACATCATGCTGCAGCGCCTCCTCCCGCCACACGGTGTCCCTGTCCCTCCAGGTTCTCCGCCTGTAGTTTTTATTTATATATTTGTTGTTTATTCATCTTTCTTTGGCTTCAGCTGAATGTCGGTCAGTAAGGCAAGTGGGCGGGACCCTGCTCAGCCAATGACGCGCCACTTCTCACTTTCCCGGCAGAACGTCGTCCTCTCCCATTGGTCACACCCCCTGAGCGCTGCCTCCGGATTGGCTGAGCGCTGTTACCGGGTGGTGTTGTGTAACAGGCCGCTGTCGTCGAGCAGAAACGTCCTCCTCGCTGTTTATATAAAGAAAGCCCGTTCAGCCTTTTCACAATAAAAGTCTTGATCTGAAGCTCCTCAATCACATTAATGTCTAATAAAACTGTCCAATAACAAAACAACACTGATTACTTCATGTTGATGTGTACTTGTTTTATTAGAATGTACTCTGATCTGTAGAACTAAGTACAACTATTATCAGATGAATAAAAGTACTCAAAGTAATGCAGTATCTGTTGTACTTATCAGATGAATAAAAGTACTCAAAGTAATGCAGTATCTGTTGTACTTCTGGAGCCTCGCTGTATGACAACTATACAATACTATGTTTATAAATGAAGTACACAACATATACAACATTTATGAATATATATGCAAATTGTAACGTAAAGCCCAGTTATAGTTTAACAATTAATGTAGTGCCGTGAAAAGTACATATGTGTAGTACCTGTACTGTGTATTTGTACTGTGTAGTACCTGTACTGTATATTACCTGTACTGTATATTTGTACTGTGTAGTACCTGTACTGTATATTTGTACTGTGTAGTACCTGTACTGTATATTTGTACTGTGTAGTACCTGTACTGTGTATTTGTACTGTGTAGTACCTGTACTGTATATTTGTACTGTGTATTACCTGTACTGTATATTAGTACTGTGTAGTACCTGTACTGTATATTTGTACTGTGTAGTACCTGTACTGTATACTTGTACTGTGTATTACCTGTACTGTATATTTGTACTGTGTATTACCTGTACTGTACTGTGTAATACCTGTACTGTGTAGTACCTGTACTGTATATTTGTACTGTGTAATACCTGTACTGTATATTTGTACTGTGTATGTGAGATCCTTGATGTATGCGAGTTCAGTACAGAGCTGGACTGTTAGTTAGCCTAGCTTAGCATAAAGTTAACAACTCAAATGATGTTTTTTTGTATTTCTGTTTATTATAAACGCGATATAACACAATAATAAAGAGCTTTAGAGGTGTTTTGGTTTTCTGTTTCCAGTCTTTATGCTAAGCTAAGCTAACTACATCCAGATCACCACCTGAACTCTTCCTTTATCTTTAATAAGATAAGTAATAAGCTAACAGTGCTTCTGTTTTATACTTTACTCTAAACGCACCTAAAAAATAAAACTAAATGTAACTGAAATAACAACAACAACAACAAATGTATCTTCGTGGTAAATTTTTATTATAAAAGCCATTTTCTTCTCCATCGCTTACAGGCAAATGTTCAGAAATGGTATTATTCCGATATAAGCCGTTATTATTAAGAATAACATTTAATAACGAGGTATGTTTCTTACTGGCTACGCTACGGGCCAAATCAATCTATCAAAAAACAGCACTTTGTCCTCCACAAATGTTTATTAAATAATAATTATAGTGTGTAAAGCAAAGAAAGTAGGTAGTATCACAGTGAGGAATACCGTCCACTGACATCTTAAAAAATATCAATAACTCGTACTGTCAATAAATGCAGGTTGGAATACACGTTAACATTCATATAGATATCAATATATTTACAGTATTTACAGTCACAGACGAACAGAAGTCGGCTAATAATAGAAGCACGATTACAGAGGCTTTGGCAAACATAATAAAAAGAGTGCATACATTTTGCTAAACGTGACATTTACACATGAAGTAAACATGATTATACACGGAGAGAGAGAGAGTACAAAATCAAGCAAGATTAAAAAAAATCCAGTGCAATGTCAGGTTTTTGTTGGTTTCTGTCCGTGGATGAGTTAGCAGCCTGTCGCCTTCGTCCTCCTCCTCTTCCTCCTCTTCCTCCTCCTCCTCCTCCTCCTCGTTGAGTTTGTTGGGAATAAAATGTCCTGAGCAGATCGGGTCACTCGCTCCGGCTTCGTCTACATCACCTCAGAACATCTCGATTTTATTTCTTTTAGTTCCCTTTATTCTCATTTCTGAGTCGTGAAACGCATCAAAAACGCAAACCAAGTGATCAAATCTGTTTACATGTTCCCTCAGATTATGAGGTAAAAGTACGCTTATTACCAGAATTATGAAAACTTTAAAATGGTGCGACTCCTGGTTTGAGATGTTAAAACAAAAGCGAAACTAAAACTTACATCCGGCTTCTAGAACATGAACTTTAACTAATCTCAGTTCCATGATTCTAAAACTAAGGAATGACTTCCAAGCTAAATGCTAACGTTAGCATGCTAACTGTACAGATTTCAGCATATTAAAGTTGGCCAACTAGCTAAGCGTTAACATGCTAACTGTGAGCTTGTTTATATGCTAAACATCAGCATGTTGACGTAGCAGGACATGTTCACAATGTCATGCTAAAATGCTAACGTTAGCATCCGGCTCAAAGCACAGCTGAGCCTGATGGGAGGTGATTCTGGAGATGTCCTACTCAGGCCACCGTACAGAAGATTAACAACACAACCTTTCCTCTAGCGCCACCTTCAGGACGATCTGTGTGCTAAGAATCTCTTTTTTTATCCTGCTAACGGTTCCCTTTCAAAATACAAGCTAACAGGAAACAGCTGATGATGGCCGTCTTCACGTTGAAGATGAGGTGAATGTAGACGCAGCCGGAGCTCAGCGGCCGTCTTCACTTTTGTTCACCAGCAGATTATGATTTGTAGAAAAGATCCTCCTGATGTGGAGCTGATTGACAGTCACAGTTTAAGCCCCGCCCTCGGGGGTCCTGAGTCGCCCTGTGAGGCTCCGGACTGAGTCTGTCAGTTGGCGGTGGAGACCAGCATGCCGACAGGAAGTGCGGGGCCCATGGTCGGGCCCTTGGGCAGGGCCACTTTGTGGAGGTCCCGGGTCTCGGCGGGCCACGACGACGCCCTCTTGGCGGTCATGTGCCGCCGGGCGTGTTTGGTCAGGTGGTCGCTGCGCATGAAGCGCCGGTCGCACACGGTGCAGACGAACTTCTTCTCGCCGGTGTGCGTGCGGCGGTGGCGGGAAAGCTCGTCTGAGCGGGCGAACTTCTTATCGCAGCCGTCCCAGTGACAGCTGAACGGCTTCTCACCTGCAGACGAGAAGAAGAAGACACAGAATAAATCACCTCGTCAATCTTTAGTTTTATTGCTGGTGTTTATCTTAACTGAGGGACGTTTAATTACAGATTTTAATCATTTTATTGTTGTAATATTTTCTTTTATTTTGTATGTGAAGCTTTTTAGACGTTATATGAATAAAGTTGAGTTATAAATAATAATCATGTTCAGGTTCCTGTTAAAACTGATTCAGATTTTCAGTTAGTTTAATTGTTTAAAGCTCTTTGATCACAAAGTTAACAAACTAGGAGGTCAAAGGTCACCTGTGAATCACCACATTTCTCCAAAAGCTCAACCTTTCATGAGCAAAGACAGAAACATGGTGATGAAATGTGCTTCATCATTCAGGATGAAGCACATTTATTGATCCTCTGACTCTTCATCAGGTCACATGTTCATGTGTCCAATTCTTTGTAGCTGCAGAACTAAAGACGTTCAATCAGTGTCTAGCTTTGTTTTGTTTGAATGGTGATCATGTGACAATAAGTAGGAACAAATTCTCAAGTTTATCTGAAAGAAATCCCCACAAAGAGTAAACTGGGAGCTCAGGTCTCACCTGTGTGTGTGCGCAGGTGAGCCTTCAGGTGGGAGCTCTTGAAGTAGGTCTTCTTGCAGCCGGGGAAGTTGCAGACGTAGTTCCGTCTGCGGGAGAAGTCGGCCTGCGAGACGCCGCCGCTCGCTCCCGTTGGCATGTAGACGGGGGCGGGGGCGAGGGGGAGGAGCTTAGTGTTGCCCAGCGTCATGACAGTCTGAGGGCCCTGTGGCGCCTGGGACATGGACGCCTGGGGGACCACGAACATCACGGTCCCCTGAGGCACGGCGGAGCCCACCAGCAGAGGCTGAGCGAAGCCGGGGGGGGTCTGGGGCAGGAGGGTCGTGGGCCCCCCCGCAGTCTGCACCTGAACCGGGGCCTGGACGAAGGCGGAGATCATCCCCGTCCGGCTGCTCACCGGGAAAACCTGGCAGAGGACCGGAGAGGAGGAGACCGGAGCGGAAGAGGAGGAGGAAGACAGCGGGGAGGAGTGAGGAGGAGGTGACGGAGGAGCGCCCTCCTTCTCCTCCGGAAGAGTCCGTGGAGCTCCCGGCGGAGGCGGCGTGGAGGTTTCTGTCGGCTGTGTGGCGGGCGGAGGAATGTTGAGGCTGTCGGCGGTGTGGCGGATGACGCTGGTGAGCATCGCTCTGCTGGGCGGAGCCGCGCAGGACGACTCCATCTGAGGTGGAAGTGCTGAGGTGTCTGCGGCGAAGGAGGAGGAGTCACTGAGGAAGAGGGCGGGGCCGGCGCCGAGGACAGGGCGGGGTAAGACTGGCCTGGAGGCGGGGCTTAGGGCGGAGGTGGTGGTGGTGGAGGCCTCGGCGAAGCTTGGACTGTGAGGAGGAGTCATACACTGACGGAGGAAGAGCACAGAGGAGATCATCACAAACATGTCATCAATCAATCAATCAATCAATCAATCAATCAATCAATCAATCAATCAATCAATCAATCAATCAACGTCAGTTGCAGCCCTTTATACACATATTAAATATATAATATGATTCTCACCAGTGACGACAGGGCGATCAGGTCTTTGGGAGCGTCCCCCCCCTCCTGGTGGAGATGGATGGAGTCACAGGAGTCGGAGGTGGGGGTCAGGGGGCGGGGCTTGTGCGACCTTTGACCCCAGAAGCTCATGCTGACGAGCGCCTCGGCGGCCTCCAGGTCGTGGTACTCGACGCACGGCTTCAGCTCCATGTTCATCATCGTCCGGTCGTCAACCTGACGAAGACGAAGAAAAGAAGATTGAAAATGCAAATTAAGGAAATGTTGGCACCATTTTGCATCCATAACAGACGTGGGAATCTAAACAGGGTTTGAACCGCGGTGAGTTCATGATCTCACTTATCAACGGGTCCGGTTTCAGGTTTGATTTAATAAACGGGGCGAAGTCAGAAATTTGTGATGGTTTTAAAATGTTAAATATTTCCTGCTGCTGAAATATGAGGTCATCACTTTCACTACCATCTCTGAGAAAGGATTAAACAATACATCTGTAAACTGGCCAACAAACTGAGCCTTTATCTCTTTGTTGGGATCCCCAATGGGTTCTGCTATCCGCCTCATGATTCTGTGCCCCAAACATGAAAAACAATGATTTGAAATGTTGTTTTGTGTCCAGAAAACGTTTTATTTAACAGTTAATAAAATAATAAAGTGTCTTTTTCTAAACACAGGAAATAGAAATATGAGTCGGGATCCCAA